>NC_063044.1:65246699-65509160 GCF_018812025.1 Megalobrama amblycephala | reverse complement strand
AGTTTTTTTTTGTTTTTGTTTTTTTTACTGTCACCTGCATCTGAGGAAAAATCAAGAGGAGATAATCACAGGACAACCCTCTGCAGAAAGGATATTCATGTTTGAAAGGATAACTTAGCAACAAACAACAACAACAACTAAGAAGAAAACTTTCAGGAAAAGAGAGGTAAAGGCATTTGAAAAGACAGTGCTATATTATCTCTCATTGGATATTTGCTTGAAAGAACAGCACAGAAAGACATTTTGGACATAACAGGAATTTTGGAGAAAGTTTAGAGGAATTTTATTTTTTCATCTTCACAAAATCAGTGAAAAGTCATATTTTGGCTTATTTATAATTTTTATTATTATTATCTTCACTGAGAGAAAATAAAACAAACAAAAAAAACTGGCAGTTATTTCAGTTGATTCTGTTTACATTCTAAATCAACTATGGCCAGTGCATCATCTTGGCCCCGCCCCTTCTGCCCTCAGAAGAGTTCTGAAGCCTCCAACCAGAGCGTTAGGCCTAAACAACACCCATATGTGGAGGTCATCGCACTGCACTATCCCAAAGATGTCACAAATGAAACAGCACGGAAAGTCTACAAAAACAAAAGACTGACTGACAACCCAGAAACACTTTTTGCAGACCTACACAAAGATGGCAGCATAAGTAACCTGATATTCTACACCAACAAGCCCTATGCATGGCACAAGGCCATCATTACACACTACCCCTCTGCTGAAAGAAAAGGCATCTGTGGGGGTTTCCAGCTAAAAATAAGAAACGAGGAAGACACAACTACCACCAACGTTAATATTTACAAAACAACGGGTATAGTGGTGGTAAAGAGCATCAATGGGCTCTTCGAACAAGACTTCCTCTGCATCAAAGACAGAGCACAGAAAGAGACCATAACCACCCACATGGAAAAAACCTATATAAACATATATGTTTCAATATAGGTTTTGATATAGGTTTTACATATATGTGACATATATAAAATTGGCCGTTTTCCTATATTATATGTACATATATGTACATATATGCACACATAATATAGGAAAACGGCCAATTTTATATATGTCACATATATTAAAAACCTATATCAAAACCTATATTGAAACATATATGTTTATATAGGTTTTTTCCATGTGGGACCAATTTCACGTGTTCGTGTAGCGGTGTGTTTTCTGCGTTGTGTCGTAATCAAAGACAGACTGCGAAAAATCTTGCCATCAGGTCCTCACTTTATTCTGTATAACACAAATGGCAATATATGAGGATTTGTGCAGCATACAAACAGCATGCGGCAGCAACGCACAACGCTGAGAAAGAGAGATATTAAAAGTAACTTAAGTAAAGAAAAATAATCAACGAAACATCTGAATGTACATCACAGAGGGGTTTTGGATTACAATCATACAAATATATCATGTGAATTCAGCTGTTACATGAAACATGGCCTTAATTGAATCACCGCAAAAACTTTGTGCGACCTACCGCTGTGATGTCTCATGCAGACTGGGAAGCAGCAAAGTGCGTCAACACCCCAAGTCAGCATGGCGGCAGGAAACCCAAATATGGTCATGGCAAGTGGAATCACAAAATAATTGTCTAAATACATAACTGCTACATTCGCACATACATAAGTTCTTGCATAATTTTTTTCGTTAATTCTTAGTTTTTGCCTTGATAATAGAAAATATGAGCTAGGCATCATGTATGACAGTCAAAAATGAGATATGAGCTACAAAATGACCAGATCCTGCCATTAGCTATATAGAAGACATATCTTGTATGTATAGGGCATATATATGGATATGAAGAAGCAATACAGGAGACCTATATTTCCTGTATATGCACATATATGCACCTCAATTTTGCCTATATGTGGCATATATACACATATATGCAGTATATATACGCATATATGCAGCATATATATAGCATATATGCAGTATATATGCGCATATATGCAGCATATATATTATCATATATGTGCATATATGCAGCATATATGTACATATACACTGCATATAGGTTTCATATATGCGCATATATCCACATATAGGTTCTTTCCATGTGGGCAGCGACCAACTAATCACTCCTGAGGAGTCAGTCTCCCACACCATCCACACAGATGAGGACCAGACAGAACAGAGAGACCCTTCAAACATAACCCAGACCAAAGATCCCCATTCACACTGCTATTGCACTGAACATGAGGGAGAGGTTCACAGAGCTAGAAGGAGAAATGGTACAGCTCAAGGAGATGATCTTTTCCTTGCAAAAAGTTCAGACAACAGACCAGACCAGCAACAGCCCCACAGCCAAGCACAGAGAAAAGGACAGCCTCAGGAGAGAGCTGTCTACACTGCAGACTGAAGTGAAGGAACTCCAGCAGGAGAGAGAGGGGCTGAGGGCCCAGCTGGAGACACTGGAAACACTGTTCTTACAACAGACTGAGATACACAGGGCACAACAAACAGCAACGAGGATGGAAATAAGAGAACTGAGGCAGGACAGAGGAGCACAGCACAGCGAGTTCAGCTCATCAGAGGAACCGGTGGAGCAGGACACCCTTCACCCTGATCACAGCTCCCAAACAACAGATTTTCAGCACAGCCAGAATCCTCCTCTCCCATCAAGTCAAGTCAAGTCAAGTCACCTTTATTTATATAGCGCTTTTTACAATGCAGATTGTGTCAAAGCAGCTTTACATTGATAAGCTGGTACATAATTTTGCTGCACAGCAGCTTCTTAAATAATAGTGTCAATGCAGGCAGATCAAAGCACTGTTGAATAAATGTCAAGAATACTGTTGAATATCAAATGTCAAGTCAAATGTCAAGTGTCCCCAACTAAGCAAGCCATCAGACACTTCCCTCACATCACACTCAGACGACCCCTCCACACCAACAGAAGGAACACTAAAACCAGAAGTCGCTCTTTTAATTGATTCAAATGGTAAATTTATTGATGAAAAGAAGCTCTTTCCCAAACACAGAGTGATCAAACTCTGGTGTCCGAACACTCAGAGCACACTCAAATCGCTAAGTGTGGACAAACTGGGATCCGCCAAGCCATATAATAATCCACACCTGGCACAAACGACCTGAGAACCCAACAGGAGAGGGTGGCTACATCATTACAAACAGTGATTGAAAAGGCCTCAACCACCTTCCCACACGCTAAAATGACCATCTCCACACTGCTGCCCCGAAAAGACTTCCACCCTGACACTATCCAGCGGGTAAACGCCAACCTCTCCCGTACCTGTGCACTTAAACCCAATGTGCACCTGGCACACCACCCCACCCTGGACTTTACATGCCTCTACGACCATGTCCATCTATACAAAACAGCTGTTCCTGTCTTCGCCAGGACCCTAAAAGATGTGGCCCTGAATCGGAACCGCAACAGCACCTCCAGGAGCAACAGAGTCCAACAACCTCCACCCAGACCTGTAAGAAAGTACAGTGTATCCCCAGAAAGAACATCCGGAAGACTTCCGTCACAACAACAGCACTCTCACATGCTAAGACCATCCCAACCAGCACCTGAGCATCTTCTCCCAGCCCTCACATCCACACATTCAGTGCATCAGGCCAGACCAAAGCCACTCCTGCCTACCCCTATCCCCCTCATACACAGCAGGCCCCCAGCAGCCACAGCTATGCTCAGATAGTGAGCAGAAAACCAACAACAGGACCAGTACAAGCCACAACATCAGAGCTCAGAGACATCCGTCAGATGCTCAACCTCATCTGCTCACACCTACTGTCATAGGTCAAATCATAACAAAACTAAGACCCTATGGACAACAAAGCATTTATAATATCATGTTGGAACATTCAAGGCCTGAGATCCTCTACTTTTGGCCTCAAAAGCAAAAACACAGATTTCAACTCAGAAATAAATAATTCAGACATCATCATCCTGCAAGAGACATGGAGCAGAGATGGACCCACCGGCTGCCCCAAAGACTACAGAGAACTCATCATCCCATCCATTAAACTGCCTGGAGTGACACAAGGAAGAGACTCAGGAGGCATGCTTATTTGGTACAGATCAAATCTTGTCCATGCCATCAAAGTAGCTAAAACAGGACAATTCTATACATGGTTAGAAATTAATAGGACAGTCACTGCAACAGAGAAAAATATCTTCCTATGTGCCACTTATATCCCTCCATCAGAGTCTCCCTATTTTAATGAAGATAGTTTCTCCATTCTTGAAGAAGACATTAATTACTTCCAGTGACAGGGATGTGTACTGATTTGTGGAGACCTAAATGCCAGAACAGGAGAAGAAATGGACACACTTAACTCTCAGGGGACAAACACCTGCCTGGAGGTGACGTCCTCCCCCCACCTATACACACACAAAGACACAACTATGATAAAACAACAAACAAAAGCGGAACACAACTTCTTCATCTGTGTCGCACACTAGGTATGTACATAGTCAATGGCAGACTAAGAGGAGATTCCTACGGTAGATACACCTACAGCTCACCTTTTGGTAGCAGTACAGTCGACTATTTTCTTACAGACCTTAACCCAAACTCCCTAAGAGCGTTCACAGTCAGCCGACTAAACCCACTATCAGACCACAGTAAAATAACCCTCTACTTAACCAGAGCAATGCCCAACCAAGAAGCATCTAAACAAACCAAGCTTGCACTCACTTAGAAACATGTATAGATGGAAACAAAACAGTAATGACACATATATAAGTACAATTAGTCAACCAAATATTCAAGTTCTGTTAGATCAATTCCTTGCCATTCCTTTCCTGCATAACAGTGAAGGTACAAACCTAGCAGTAGACAAGCTGAACAGAATATTTGAGATCTCAGCAACATTATCAAACTTAAAAAACACAAAAAGAAAAGCAAAAAGACCACATGCCACTGAGAAATGGTTTGACAATGACTGCAAAAAAGACTTAGGAAAGAAGTAAGAATTCTATCAAACCAGAAACACAGAGATGCTGACAATGAGAACATCCGTCATCTCTATCATGAAAAACTTAAACAATATAGGAATACTTTAAGAAAGAAAAAAGAACAAAACACAAAAAGTCAACTCAGAGAAATTGAAGAATCCTTGGAATCCAACCACTTCTGGAAACATTGGAACACACTAAACAAATCGCACCATCAAGAGCACCATCCAGAATGGAGATGTTTGGATAAACCACTTCTCCAACCTTTTTAGTAATATAGACAACAATCGGGAACAAAATGCAATGCACGAAAAACTAAGGGTTTTAGAGTCGACCATCAAAGAGTACCAGAACCCCTTAGACTCTCCAATTACACTAGCTGAACTATTAGACAAAATACAAACCCTGAAAACCCAAAAAGCCTGTGGTGTCGATGGCATCCTAAATGAAATGATAAAATATACAGACCACAAATTCAAATTAGCCATCCTCAAGCTCTTCAATATCATCCTTAGTTCAGGTATATTCCCCAACATTTGGAACAAAGGACCTAATTACCCCAATCCATAAAAACGGAGACAGATTTGACCCTAATAACTACCGTGGCATATGTGTAAACAGCAACCTAGGTAAACTTTTCTGCAACATCCTAAACAGCAGACTAACTCATTTTCTCAGAGACAGAAATGTCCTAAGCAAGTGTCAAATTGGCTTCCAACCAAAATATCGCACATCAGATCATATATACACTCTCCATACCTTAATTGATAAGCAAATAAACCAAAACAAAAGCAAAATTTTCTCATGCTTTGTTGACTTCAAAAAAGCTTTTCGACTCCATTTGGCATGAAGGTCTTTTTCTTCAATTAATCCAGTGCGGTATCGGAGGAAAAACATATGACATCATCAAATCAATGTACACAAACAACAAATTTGCTGTTAAAATTGGTAACAAACACACAGAATTCCTCCCTCAGTGTCGTGGAGTGAGACAGGGCTGTAGCTTAAGTCCTGCACTGTTCAATATATACATAAATGAGTTAGTGAGGGCTCTGGATCAGTCTGCAGCACCTGGTCTTACTCTACTAGACACTGAAGTCAAATGTCTCCTGTTTGCTGATGATCTGGTGCTGCTGTCTCCCACTAAAGAGGGTCTACAGCAGCATCTAGACCTCCTGCACAAGCTTCTGTCAGTCATGGGCCCTATCAGTTAACCCCAAAAAGACAAAAATAATGATTTTACGAAAAAGACCCAGCTGCCAAGACCAACATCATAGTTTTAAATTAGACAACATGCTCCTTGAGCACACGCAAAACTACACTTACCTTGGCATAAATATTAGTAACACAGGGAACTTTAATAAAGCTGTTAACGACCTGAAAGACAAGGCACGGAGAGCTTTTTACGCTATTAAGAGAAATATTAAAATTGACATCCCAATCAGAATCTGGATAAAAATAATCAAATCAGTAATAGAGCCCATCGCGCTCTACGGGAGTGAAGTGTGGGGTCCACTCACAAACCAAGAGTTCACTAAATGGGACAAACACCCAATAGAGACTCTGCAGAATGAACTATGCAAAGTTTTGCTCAGAGTACAGCGCAAAACCCCAAATAATGCCTGCAGAGCAGAATTAGGATTATACCCACTTATAATCACAATTCAAAAAAGGGCCATTAAATTCCATACCCACCTAAAAAATAGTGATAAACAGACCCTCCATCACAAAGCCCTGAACTACCAAGAGCTGACACCAGGAAGAAACGCCCTCGGCCAATTGGTCTTAGAGTTGACTACACAAACAACAACATGTCTGACTGAAAATAAAAATTTTGCCAGACCAAACCAAATAATTAAAACACAAAAAGAAAAATACCTAAAACATTGGACAGACGCAACAGCCCTACAAAGTAAATTGGTATGCTATTTGGCCCTAAACAGAGAATATGAATTGGCAGGATACCTCAGTACAGTGAGTGACCCTAAAATGAGAAAAGTCCTGAGCATGTACAGACTCAGTGAACACAATCTCATCATAGAGACAGGCAGACACAGACAGACCTGGCTACCACAGGAGGAGCGGCTGTGTCCCCACTGCACAGAGAATGAAGTGGAAACAGAACTGCACTTTCTAACATCCTGCCCTAAATATGCACAAATTAGGGACACTTTCTATCCCCATTTCACAACTCACCACAAAGACTTCCATCAGAAACCAAATATGGACAAACTCCCATACCTGCTAGGAGAAATCCCAGCAAGCTCAAACCTGGCTGCCAGGTATGTGAGGTCCTGTCACCAGGAAAGAGCCTCCAACGGGACAGAACTACCAACACACTCACTAAATGCCTAGAGACACTTCTATAAATATTATAAGATTGAAAATTTTTATTGCAATTTTTTTTTCTTGCTAGATTTTTTTTTTTTTTTTTGCTTCATTATTATTATTTCATTTATTTATTTTTATTGTACAGTGTTATTAATGCTTTGGCAATGTAAAGATTCCTTTCTCCATGCCAATAAAGCTAATTTGAATTTGAAATTTGAGAGAGAGAGAGAGAGAGAGAGAGAGAGAGAACGAACACTACAGTACAGTATTTCTCTCATGAATGGATAATATAGGTTACGTACCGTCAGCGATAATCAGCAGTACTGACATTAAAACACAACTCGGTGTGCGCATCTTCAAATATACAAAATAAAACAAAACTACCGTGTCTTTAAACTATAAATTAGAGAAAATACTTTTTTTTCGCTGACAGAAGGTCATGTTCTTGAAATGTTCACAGATCAGCTTTCATTTGTATGTCTAACTTTCACTTTTAAATTGTCGTACGACTGCGTCGAGTCACGTGATCTGAAATGATTAGTTTAATTCAGGTGTGTCAAACATGCGGCCCACAAAGGTGTTCAATCCGGCCCGGGGGATGATTTGAACAATAATTTGAACACTGGCCATAAATCCGAAATACGAGTTTTATTTGTCCGATCTCCATTCCGGACTTGCAAAAAACTAATTTACAATAATTTCCCTAAAATGACATTTGTGTGGAAATATTACGAAGTCGGTAAACAGGACGTTAGTTAACACGGTCACACGCATGAATAGGCTACGGATGCAGAAAAGCAAGTAAAAGTAATGAGACATCAGCAAACATAATGGCTTATTTTACAAAACATGTTCAGTGTTTTCATTCATAAAAGTAGGCTGTAATGACCCAATTAACTGATCTTGTACAGTTAAATCAAGAATAAACCACAGGTGTTAAAAACTAACACTAAAGCAGTTTATGCTTCTATAGCTGCTCCTTATTTCGGAGGCTGCATCCTCCAGAAGGTCGCATTGGAAGGTTGTATAGGTCATCAAGGATGCTTTATTTAAGAAAAGTATCCATAATAAAATTGATTGGTATTCGTGAGGTGTAAAATACTGTCATTTCTTTCTTGCTCTAGCCTGCTTTCAGTGGCTTAACTTTGGGTGGGACAGTGTGTGGGTGGGTGGGGGGTGTATTATAATTGTATTATTACAATCATAAATGCACAAAATATATTGACAGACTTCATGTGTATGATAGTTTCATCTTTACATCTACTATAATACAATATATATTGTTAGTCTCGAGTGTATTTAATAGTCAATAAATATGTGGTAGAAGTTACAGATGTTAACAGACAACAGTTGAATATGAGAATCAATCAGCGTCTGGTTTCTGAGGATCAATTCACTTTGAATTAAATGTGCTTTATCGGTATGGCCTAAACATTTAGAGAAAAATAAAAAAAGAACAATAGAATAGAATAAGAATATTGCAAAGTGTGCAAATAATACAAGGGAATATAGTGCAAAATAACAAGTTTTTATCTTTATAGAAAATTAAATGTATCATTCTTGAACAAAAGCTCTTCCTCAGAATCATGATTTAGATTAAGAGTGTGTGTAACTACATTATCTGTGTCCAGTTTGATAATCAGCTTTTTACTGGTTTAAAAATAAACAAATATACTTAAATACATCATTTATTTAATTAATTAAAACATATATGGAACATGTATTAGTAGTTTATTTGCTGATAATTGTTTGCACTGCAAATCCAAATGGCCTGTGAGCGCAACAGTGTCTTAACTTCATTTCCCATGATGCTTCATCCTGCAGTCGTCATATCCGGAAAACCGTACTGTTATAAAGTTCAGTGTGTTTAGAGCAGAGAGATGTTAATAAACTCATTTGAATAAATGCACAAGAGTCCAAATGAAGAACAAGATCAGAGTCTCGTTTTCTCAGATCATCTGGAGAGTTTGTAATTTATTCATGTCAGTGTTTTTCTCGCTGGCGACTTTAGTGCAGGTAAATGTTACTGTCAGGTTTACATACACTGGATATAAATACATTAAGAGATCATTTTCTGCTTATTTGTTTGTTTATCTTCAGATAAATGATCCAGATGCTGCTTTGTGGATGGTAGAGATTCACTTTCACATTAAATGAGAAACAACAAATAACAGGTAAGAAAGTCAAGAAGTTTTTCATGAATCAAACTGAGACGCGATGCTCCCATCTAGTGGAGTGAAGTAGAAATACATCAGAAATTACAAAACTATGACTTCTGACTTAGTGCATGCATTATTCACACACAAAACAGCACATTTGGACTGCCATAAGAGATTATATGCTATAATTTATAGTTATAAATATATTAATTATCATTTCTCCAGAGTCATTATTATGGAGGAGAACGGCTGATCTTCATGTGCTTGTCTCTTCTACATTTGGGCTCATTCTGGGCTGGAAACTTTATAAGGAGGGAATTACAGACATTTTCCAGCAAGAGGAAGGAAGGTGACAATAATTCAGAGTTTTGAACCCAGATTCAGTCACATTAGAGGAATAAAGCAGATTTATTTCAGCGGTGTAATCTTTGCTCTTAGGGAATGTTGTGGACTCCTGCTGACGGTTTTCTGGCTGCTGCTCTGCAGACATTCAGGAAGGTAAACACTTTAACATGCAGAAATGTTGTTCTGAAGGCTGTGATTCAGTATGAATGTTTTTCAGCTATATATTATGAGCATTAATATCTCTTTATGTCCTGTAGGAGTTCTGTTGGCTCCGTGAGGATCTGCACTGCTGTGGGAATCACTGTGTTTCCCTTCATCACATGGATCTATTACTACATGAACACAGAGCTGAGGAAACACTGGCCTGAACACTGTACAACTGCTCTCTGATCAGACAAACACTGAAGAAACCACATCTGAGCTCCAGATCAGCAGATCAACTCAACTTTACTGAAGATCACTGCTAATAAGAGAATCAAGAAATATTTAATAATTTAAACATTGTAGAAATACGAACTCTTCAACTCCAGTGCTGCAAACATGATGATAATGTTATTTGTCTTTGTTCTCTCAATATCCTGCATTTATCTGAATGTACATAACATTATATGTGTCGTAATGCTTTTATAATGTAGATAATGTCGTAATGAAGGATCTGATCTGCCATCTGAAGATTAAATATTCAGTGTTTCTGATTTGTTTACACTGTTGAACTCGGCTTACAGCTAGAATCAGTTTGAAAAATAAATCATCACGTATATACACAAAGTAAATGTGTTACACAATTCATCACATCCTGCATATATTTACAGCTATTTACAAAACCAGGAAAACACATTATATTAACAATGAATAACGTCATTACACTGAACTCAGCTTGATCAATGTTGGAGCTCATGAGTTTTGATCAAACCGCCAGTGTTATTTTTTTAGTGCTTTTCACAATCCATGTGGTTTCAAAGCAGAAATTTGTGCCTTAATGTCTTGATGAGTTTGAGATAAATCAGGAATAATAATTTCCTCATGTTTGTGACAGCACTGAATCAGGCTGAGTTTCCTCCTGATCTTCAGTCTTCTTCAGCGGTATTGACTCGTGTGTTTCTTCTGTTTTCTGCTGCGATCTTTTGAGTCGTCTAGATCTCACTGCCTTCTGTGTTTAGAGAAAGACGTGTCATTTAAACAGTGTCCATGAAACATCCTCATACTTTTGGAGAATCATGTAGTATGAAGTTAAAGTCTTCTGATGTTGCAAATCTCAAATCAACACAGTTTTATAAATGATACTGACCTGACAAGACTGCAGACAGTTTGTGATCTCTGTAAAGTCAGAGAAAAACAGAGAGAGAAAAGATATTAGTGGATCTGTTTGAATCTGATCATTCTCAATTAAATTGAATAAATATTCACATAAAGTAAGTTAAAAACTGAATTTAATGGCTGCCTAAAACACAGACATGGAAAGATCCCTGATATACTGTATCCCAATCAATGACCTGAACGAACCAGAGAGCAATAAACACAAAGATTGAACTACAACACACACAGACATCAACACTTCACACACATGACACAATGATGGTGACAAGCACAAAGATCTGAATAATGTTTTTATTACAGATGTGCTCCACATCTCTCAGGTCATGTGATGATCTCGTGTTGTTCAGTGTTTGAGAGGTCGTGATATAATAACGCTGTTTTCTCTATAACCATAATTCATCTTCACTACGGTCACGTACACACTGCAGCTAAATTCAGTTTCAGTTCATCTTTTAGTGTCTAATCCTGTTCTGTACACACAGTTCAGTAAAATACAGTAGTGAAAACCACATTCAACAACTGAATTAACTCCCGAAAAATGCAGGTAGTGACAACCGCATACAGTGTGAACAGAACCGAACTGAACAACTAGTTGTTGATGTGTTTTATGGTGCATTGGAGATGTGTCTCTCTTCTGTATGAGCAGTGAATCACAGGGAAAGCAGCACGAGCCTCGACTCATTAGTTTGGTCGGAAACAGCGAACAAGAACAAGCCCACAATAAAACAAAATAAATCCAAAAGATTTACCCAGGTGAAAAAAAGTACATTTCAATAATGTACTTAAAGTGCTCTATTTTTGCACACTAATTTTGTACTTATATACTAAAAATTCTCCTTTAGTACTTCTTAAGATCATCTTAAGGCATTAAGTGTACTCAACTGTGCTATTTTGAGACAGCATGAAATATGAATTAAAATGTGCTTTTAATATACTATCTCTGTATTTAAAAAATATATTTAGTTACTACTTATAGTACACTTGAACCCATAGCGTGCTACAAGTGGTAACCATAACTTAAATACAGAGATAGTATATTAAAAGCACATTTTAGTTCAAATTCATGGTGTCTCAAAATAGCACAGTTGAATACACTTAGATGTTCTTAAGATGATCTTAAGAAGTACTAAAGATGAATTTTTAGTATATTAAGTACAAAATTAGTGTGCGAAAATAGAGCACTTTAAGTACCCTATATTATAGAAATGTACTTTTTTTCACCTGGGTTATGCTGAAAACAAGACAAAAATGTCACGACTCGCATCTGCTCACTTTAATAACTCCATAAACTCAACTGCTTTATGAGCCACGCTTACACTAAAAGCCCAAAAACGCTTATAATAAGTGGACATGGAAACACAGCTCCACGACGCCTCCGTTGACTGTGATTTAGTTAAAAATGCTGAACATCACAAGTCTTTTGTCGCTGTAATATTTCAGAAGAGCGAATACCAAACATGCGAGATGCCAGAACGTTGCTATGGTTACCATGGTGTCAATCATCGCAGTTTCAAGAGCGAGTTTTATTCTTAGATTATTATGAGTCTGAGATGAACATGTCCAGATACACCAGATACAGTGAGTGTGTTTGAGTCTCTCAGTCACTGTCAATCAAACAGCAGCAAATCAACACAAACAGAGACACAATCTGTGTTAAATATGTAAATGAATCAGACTTCAGGCACTTTAACTACAGCAGAAACTAAAGGATTGATAATTTATTTAATGAATCGTGTTTGTTCTGAAGAAAGACAAATGAAACATGAGACAAGAAAACAGATGAAGATCAGCTCATGTGATGGAAATGATCTGATGGTTTGTAAGAGAAACAGTTTACACTCACTGGACGCAAATAATCCTGAAATCAGCACAGATACGGCAAAGAAACATTCAACTGGAAAGACGATGAATCTCAGATCTCCAACCGTACGATCACCATTCACTGAAAAACACGAGAATATTTGAGAAATTAAATCAGTCTATATTTGTATAATCATGATGATTTCTGCCTCAATGTGAGACGCTTCAAAATATTTCTGTATTTCACTCAAGATTAAAATGATTCTTATTAATACATGTTTAAATATATATTTACCATGAACTTTATTCTGGAAATATTGTCCTCAAAGTGTTGATTTACCTGTTTTCAGTATCAGTTCAGTTATTAGTGCAGTGGAGGTCAGTAAAATAAAACCAGCTGATCCAAACACATAAACCGGGACAAAACGATGAAAACCTGTAATGAAAGTTTAAATGTTTAATATGAAGATCAGATACACAGAAAAACATAAATATACACATTTAAAATGATTTATGAGTCTTTGATTGCTTGATTTAAGTGTTTAGTTTCTTATTAACTGTTTGTAATTAATGTGTTGTTTGATATAAATGATTTCAGCCCTTCATTCTTCTACAGATTGTGTTTATCAGTTATTCATATTTTATTACAGTGTTGAACTATGATGAATTCAACTGATAATTACAGTTAATTAATGAGATCAATCAATGTAAGTGATGAGCGTCACATTAAGTTGTTTGCATCAGAAATCAGATTTATAACTATTAAAACTAAAATAATAAAACAAAGGGACAGTTTTTTTATGTGTCTCTTCTAAACACACAAATCTGTTAATATTTCTAGTCCTGCGTGTTTAAAATCATGAAGTACTGGAGGACTTAACTGTACATGAATTCAAACGGATGGAGAAAAACATCAAACAGAGAAGATGATCAATACTGTACCTTGATCAAAATAGAAATAATAGCCCTCTGTGAACTTCATAACTGTCCAGAGTATCTGCAGGAACACCAGCACACAGCCCCATCCGATAGGATCTGTAGATTGATCAGAGTCAAATAAACAATCACTTCTCTTATATATAAAAAAGTTTCCAAGGTTTTTTTTTTTTTTCATTACAGGATTGTAGATCAGACAGTGAGAGAGAGAGAAGATGAACGACACACAGATCAGATTATATATCCTGATCATGTGATCAACTCTGTCACGACTCTGACATTTAATAACAATGAACTTTATCATGAAAACACTTTGTAAAATAAACTAATATTTAATAGATCAATGACGTGTTGTAATTGCAAACATTATTAAAATATGATCATACCTGTAGTTTTCTCCAGTGTCATGATGTAAAAACCGATCATCACTGCATTCATCACTAATGTGAAGATCATCATCACTGTTCTTCTGACTGAAAGTGAACCTGAAAGAGACGAGAGAGAGAGAATGATTTCATGACAGAAATAGAGCTGATCAGAGATCAGAGGATAAACTGAATAAAGACTCTCAATGTGAAGATGATCAGAGAAACATCTGAACTCTGATCATCATGATTCAAATCACTGAAGAATCAAATGATTCATTTCCGCTGGAGATTGAACAGAAATCAATGAACGAATCATGATTATTGATGAATGATTGACAGATGAATCAATCATGATTATTGTTGATCTGTTCATCAGTGAAGTTACTCAAAACAGTAAATACATATTAATAATTAGTGTGTGTTTGTGCTCATGGTTCATTATATTCCCTTGCTTGTGTGTAAACCTCTAGCAACCACACCAAATACCTTAGCAACCGCACAACAACACCCTAGAAACCACCCAGAATACCCTAGCAACTTTATCTCAACACACAACATCTTTATCTAATATAAACATGTTACAGTGAATCAGATCAGATCACAGTAATGTGTTTCTCATCACTGATGATCAATATAACAGAAATATTGATGCAGTTCAACAGAGATCAGATCAGAATTCATCAAATACTCACAGCCGAGTCTTCCACATCTATAAATCCATCTGTCATTCGTCATCATCAGAAACACTGGTAAAATGATAATGATGATGAATCCTAAAAACAGCAGAGAAATCATATTAATGTTGGATATCATCAGATCACAGTAAATCATAATGAACATCAGTTTCAGTGAATAATGAGTGTTTTAAAGTGACACTGGAGAAGATGAACATGTTCAAATGTGTTGATCTGAACTATCAATAAAATAAACTCAAATCATTATGAATATGAATCACCTGCTCCAGAAGATCCAAACGTGTAAAACAGGAGGATGAATTGTAAAGTAGGCAGAATATCAGAGATCATATCAGCCACGAGGCCAAATATTTCAATTATCCGTCCTTTTTTCTTTCCAATCTCTGTGACTAAAACTATAAGAGAAACATTTTCAGTTATTAAGATCTTATTTGATTCAGTTTTGAATCATTATGACACAATTTACAACAACAAACAATAAAATCAACAACAAAATCAGAAGAACTGAACAAATCATCAAATATTATAACATATATTATCAATAACAGTAATGAAGTCATTCAATAACCTTCAAAAACCCTTCATGTTTCTAATAAAAAACTATATTATGATGTTTAATGAAAAGATCAATATGTATTTCTATAATACGCTAAACTACAGCATCAGATCTGAACATTAAAACATGTTTGTATTTCAGTATCAGAATCTAGTGTGAATTCAGATTATTCCAGTCATGAAGGAAGTTCAGATCAGTGAATCTGATGAACAGTTTCTTCTCGTCACTCAGTGAGTCTCTGTTTCTGACAATAAATCACAGAAATACTTACGATAAATGATTTTGCAGAAGCAGCACAGAAACACGACTGAAAACAGGACTATAATCACGACTCTGTCAAATACAGCAAAATTCAGAAGTTTTTGCCAAGCAGTCGAAAAAAGAGCTGGAAGAAAGAAAGAGATCAAAACAAATATTATCAAATATCAATCAAACTATAAATACAGGAAGAACGACAAAACATTGAACTGAGGGGTTTATGTAAATCATCTTGTTTTACTAAACTAAACTATAAACCAGACGCTGCTGTCATTATAATCAGTGAAGATCAACACTGTGAACACAGACTGCAGATCATAAACACATTCATGATGAGGAATAATTTGTCTGTACTTTTAAACTCAGTTGAATTGAAGTGAATGTATCATGATATTTTACTGTGACAGTTGATGCAGATCGATAATCATCAGTAGATCAGATGATAATTTAATAAGATCATGAAATAAGATCTGTCATACTAACAATATTTAGATCAACTACATTCAAATTCTGACAACCACAATTTTTTCTCATCTGTTAATGTACATTTTAATGTGCTCATAAAAATAAAGGTTGATTGACATTTGTATTTGTTTACCTGAATAAACAATGATTGAGAGAACAACATATTCTGCAACATAACTGTATTTCAGAATCCATGTTTTAATCTTGCCTGTAAAACAGAAAATAATAATCACAATCACAATATCATACACAACTACACACTGAAACACATGCGCCACTAAAAAACATGATTAATAAAGCAATAATCCTGTGAAGCTCAGCTGTTATAGATTCACTGTAAACCACGGCTTCACGGGGATTTTTGCTTTTATGAAACAGTTAGTCCATAAAATATTTATTTCAGTGGTAATACTGGTGCAATAAAGCTCACATGTGTTTGTTTGTATAGAGTAATTTACAACGGCTTTGAACGAAGCTCAACCAATCAAAATCAACTGTCCATTTTATAATGTACATTTTATTCAACTTTCTTTTGGAAAACACACAAAGATTAAATGAAGTCTGAACATCTGGGTATTATGATTTATTTCCTGATCTCTAATAAATGAATCACACCTGTAAATTCATTAATATATGGAGCCGCCCAGAGTATCAGGAGAGGTCTCAGAAAATAAAGAGCACAACAACAGACCGTCTCATTCACAGATCCTGAAACACAAACAGATAATAATAGTTTCTGTATTAATAAACAAATATTAGGATGATATAAAGCACTGATATAAACAATCAGAAGTGAAACACTCACCTTCAGAAACACCCCAGAGGACAAAAGCCAGAAACATCAGAATATTTGGACAGACGACGAGAAATTTCTGAAGACGAAAGACTGTGTCTAGAGAGAAGAGACAAAATATCTCCAACTGAGTCAAATGGGTAAATGAATTTTGAATGAAATATTTGACAATTATTAAAACTACTACTATCAGTAATTACATTTTCTAACAATTGAATCAAACTCAAAATTGTGTTGGAAACAAATTTAACATTATAAATAACTAAACTATTGATTAAGAATAGAAGAATATCTTTTTCTCATCTGTTGACTTACCTAGTAGTTTCAGCACCAAATTTATATCAGCTGAAAACACAGATCTCCTTTTACTGTAAACTTTACATGTGTATTTTCCCTCATCTTCAGCTCTCAGATTGTCCAGACGGAGGGAGAAGTTTCCATGTTGAATCTGATCAGTAAAGAAATGAGCTCTATCATGATCATGGTCCTCTGCCCGACTTTCACCATCTTGATACAAAATCAGAGCCTCTCCTTTTCTTCTCCAGTCCACCTTCAGACTCTCCATTGGTAAAGCTTCATCAGAATAACTGGGCAAAACCACTGTAGATCCCAGAGGAAAAGGTGTGTAATGATGTTTCACAACGAATCCTGAAAAAAAGATGATTTTTTATTTATCAGCTCATCTGTGAAAATCATGTTAACACTCTTACAGTGAGCAGTTTTGAACATGAAATAATCACTGGATTTACCAAAGTTTGTCATGTTAGTGACATCAAGGCCTGGTGTCACAGAAAGGGCTTATTAAGCCAGGATCAGGTCTTAGTTAAACTATAGGACATTTCAAGGAGCAATGTGTAAATTTTAGGAGGATCTATTCGCATAAATGCAATATAATGTACATAACTATGTTTTCAGTGGTGTATAAAGACCTTACATAATGAACCATTATGTTTTTAGTACCTTGAAATGAGCCATTTCTATTTACATACAACGCAGGTCCTTAAATGTCAAGTGGCAATTTTGTGCCGGCATGTTTCTACAGCAGCCCTAAATGGACAAACTACAGAGCGCGTTTGCTTGACTGGCTTCTCTCTTCTGTCTCAGACGACATCTGTGTTGGCCACTGTAGCTTCTTTATATTGCAATTCACAACCTCACCGCTAGATGCAGTTAAAATTTACACACTGCACCTTTATGTATCTTTTATAAATGTGCATTTGAACAGGGGTTTTCAAACGTGTCCTGTCCCAATTCAAAGGCTCCTTAAAATGTGGCCTCAAAATGCATTTTTCATTTCCTGGGAAATGAAGGATTCAACAAATGGATCCTTTGCTGCTTTGGCTACCCCAGAATTCATTGTGCGCTGATGACAACAGGATGTTTTTCAGAGAAATTGCCAGATTACAGTTTTAAATGTAAGTAGTGGGTTTCAATTTACTCAAATATCTAATGATACAAATGTGAAAATAATTTAAAAAAAACTTTAAAGTGGTTCAAATGTTGACCTTTATCAAGATTTTTCAATGTAATATAGTTTATACTCTTTATTATGTACATAAATGGACTAAGATGAACATAATTTAGACAGGTTAGACAAGAGCAGTCCTCCGTAGGCTGGACTGTCCCATTTAACAACACTTAATCCAACCTTTGCAAACTTCAAAGTATGCAGCCTCTGAATTAGGACACAGCTTTTGTACGTCTCTCTTGTACTCAATTCAAGTCTTGCAGTCTTTACTAATGAACCAAAGAGTTGAATCAGGTGTGTTAGATGTGCAGAGCTGGACAGGTCTGAAAAACATTACGGTGTGCATCTTGAGACAATACAGTGGCGCTGGTATATTTTAAAAGATGTCAGTGCAAGTCGATTTCAGTTAAAGCAGCTCAAACATGCATTTTAGTCTGAGACTAGACTTTGTCTGTGAAACAGGGCACAAATCTTTGACAGATAATCAGAGTTTGTTCAAGGTCCTTAATAGCAGCTAAACTAAACATCCACAACCAGAACTCTTTCATTTGCTTCATTTTCTGAATTATAAATGTAAAACAGTTTGTATTTATTTTATTTTCTGTACTGTACTGTATTTGTGATACTTGAGTCTCTAAATGACTATTTTCCACACTAGTCTATAATTGTGTCTATATTAATCTCTGAACAGCATGTGTGAATAAAATGAACTGTGATTGATCACTTTACATGTCAGTCAGATGGCTCTTCATGTTTAAGAGGGAAGCTCTTTGTCAGAATAAGTGACATTATATGGTGTTATTAATAATACATTATGGCCTTTGTGGTTTAGTCAAAGTTGTAGTTATGTGAGATAGGAGACTGATTTCAAGAGTGGTACGTCACAATGATGTGCACACCAGAAGCACACAGTCAGCAGACAGGGTGATGTCTGGAATATTTGTGCAGCATTTATCATATAATCAGAGCGAAAGACCATTTCTGTCTAATGGTGGTGAATTAGTCAGGACATATTAGATGTAGACTCTGTTAAATGATAAAGCATGTCAGTATAATTAATCACTTATTAAACTGGTCTGATGACACACATCATGGCTTAACTATAATTATCAGAGACATGAGCATCTGCTGGTTAAATCCCCAAACTACAAATGAACGGACTGAGTTTATTGTGCTGAGAATAGATGTGGCTCTCAGAGGTCAAAAGCACAAAAAAAAACTTCCACAAATTTGGATTTTTTACATTATCTGCTAATGGCTTTCATATCCGTTTAATTTATTGACTTCTGCTCTTTAATGTAGTAGGAAATTATTTTCCATAGACACTAACGTCTACAAACCCAACACCACAAACCCATAATACAGCTGATAAAGCACATAAATACATGATCAGATGTAGTCGGTGCTTTTCAAAATTAATAAGACTATGTTCATAATTAATATTATATGACCAGCCCAGGCAATTACGTTTACAGTTTTACTTATCTGGAAATACTATATTTATATTGTAACTACTGATTAATTAAACTCATATTGATGAGGGCTACAACAGCAGCAGAGTTTACTTACCCAGTTTCAACTCTGTGCCGGTTGAACGCACACAATCCTGTTCCCTGTAAACTTTACATGTGTATTTTCCCTCATCTTCAGCTCTCACTTTTTTCAAATGGAGGGAGAAGTTTCCATCTTTAATCTTCTTAGTAAAGAAATGAGCTCTACCACGATAACCCTGCTGCTGTCGACTCTCGCCATCTTCATACAGATGAACCAGAGTCTCTGAGTCTCCCATTATTTTTCTCCATTCCACCTTCAGACTATTCTGTAACAAGCTTTTGTTAACCTCACAGGGCAAAACCACTGAAGATCCCAGAGGAATGACCTTACCAGTCATGAAGAACCCTATAATGGAATAGAAACATGTTTTTAATGTGGAAAAACTATTAATACAAAAGAAAAAAAAATGAGTACAAAGCTCAAAACTGATTAATTAAATTAATTAATTGATTTGGTTTAATTTCCAAAATACAACAACAACAAACAAATTCCTTTTATTTTGTCAGTTTTGTCATTTTAAGCATCCTATCCAAGTTTCAAACAGATTTTAGAGGCACTGAATGAAAACATTTACGGTACTGTAATATAAAGTCTTCAAATTAGAAAAAAAAAAGTTAAATTACCATATACTGCACACCTGTGATAACGTGCATTTGTTGCTTTAAGGATTTATTTCTACTTGATTTAACCTACAAAAAAATACTTTTGTTGCTGTAACCTAATGTAGTCAGGTTAATTCAGTCATATTAAATAATACATTTGCTTTGATAAAAATTGTTAATTTAGATTTTACAACATGAAGCAGATTTTAGATCACCTGACAAAACATTTTTATAGTGTATAAATGATATTTTATCAAAATATGTGCTCAGTGAAGCTCTGGCCATACAGGTCTATGGTTGTTCTGACAGTAGAGTTGATACTCTCAATACTGTAAACACTGTAAGAATGTAATATATACAATAATCCCATTTTGTTCTTCCAGTAACTGAACAGATGATTTTTGTCATCTTCACTCTGATGAGCCTCTTGTACAGTAATGCAACTATCATGATTGTAAACAGAGTGAGCGCTCACTATATAGAAACTCTTGATAATATCTGAATATATTTGTAATCCTGAATATATAGATACAGCTCTGATTATATAAATCCTGAATATATAGTTATAATATATTAAGATTTAGAACTGCATATTCAGGATTCACATTTATATATTCAGAATTATAACTACATTCAGGATTACACACACTTTGAATATATGGCAATCAGTTGTGAATAACGTGGCAAACTGACTGTAACATGAATTCATTGAGTTTTCCTGCACTGATTTAGTGAGATACTTCACTAAACCATCTGAAAACCAGAACTGCACTGTATATTAAAATGGATTGATTAACTAAGATTGGTTTGATTAAATTGTAGTTAAACGTATAAAAATTAGTCAAGTTTGATTTTTTTTTTTAATCTGTTTACTTACTCAGAACCAAATGTGTTGTGGCTGAAAACACACAGTTCCTCTTGCTGTAAACTCTACATGTGTATTTTCCCTCATCTCCAGCTCTCAGATTGTCCAGACGGAGGGAAACGTTTCCATGTTTAATGTGTTCAGTGAAGAAATGAGCTCTATCATGATAATCTTTGTGCTGTTTCTCTGCTCGACTCTCTCCATCTTGATACAGATGAACCAGAGTCCTTGAGATTCTTCTTGTTCTTCTCCATTCCACCTTCAGATCTTCAGTTAGTAAGTTTGGAGGAACATGACAGGGCAAAACTACTGAACCTCCCAAATGAACTTTACTGTTATAAGAATTTTTCACAATCAAACCTGAAAAGAAAAAGACATTTAATTTCTAATGTGAAATACCAGCCTGATCTCACAATCAAAACGTACATATTTAGACGTAAATTAAAACTGTCCAATGTATGTGCCTTTATGTATTTACAGTGTCTTTTATGTATTATCTGGACATAATTACAGGTTCGATACGTATCTAAATTTACGTTAAAAGAACCTCGAATACGTACAGATAGAACGTGTTCTCTGACCAGTCAATTATCCATAGAAATTTGCTCATGAAGCTGCTTTTCAATGCTTATCTGCTTAATTTATGTTAAAAACTTATTTTGTTATGAAGCCTTATGAAATATTAACGATAAATGTTGTGATTCCGTTGCTATGATTTAAAATTTTATTTTCTCAGATCACACTTTTTTTGACACTATGGCGCATAACGATAAAGAATTAAACAAACTTCTCAGAAAAGGACGCACTATTGCTGCATCCCTCGGAAACGTTTATGATCGCACCCAAATGGATGCTGTCGTTAAAGAAGGCCACACTGACCCTGCCAAAATGAACCTGGATCAATGCATCAAACAAGGTCAAACAGTTATTAAAAGTCTTGACAATGAGAGTTCAATAAATAATCTGGATCATCTTTTACAAGAGTCCATCGAGCTGTTTGGACAACCAAACCAAAATGGCCCAAAGGTTAGTCTTTTTGTACATCCAAACTTTACGGCAATCATTATATAACATTAGACTGAAAATTATGAAATATGGGTGGAACAACGGATATCATTTATTTAAAAATATTGTATTATGTTATTCATTTTAAGATTACGACATTCATAATCCTATTAATCTTGAAGTGCAAAACAAAGTGTCAAGTTTTTGTAACAGAACATGAAACATTAGAGTCTCAATGATGCACAGATATAGTTTAATGTTTGAAATTTGCAGGCAAAGAAGAAAAAAAGGACGTCCAGTGGTAAAATCAGATATAAAATCAGAGAGAAGTCACGTCCAAAACAAGCAATGCCTTCTACTTCACATGGTAAGGTTTTGTTGACCTAAACGATAATTTATTGTATTGTGAAGCATTAGTTTTGAAATGCGATGTTTTGACTCACTTTTACATGCATTAATCAGATTCAAGAGTTAAATCAAGGCCATGTCTAAAGCCAACAGAATTTCATCATGACCAGGCTCCAGATCATGGTTAGTCATAATTAAGATTATTACCTTTTAACATTTATTATTTTGTTGTTGTTAATTCCTGTTTATTTATTTATTTATTTTTTTTGCATATAAATAACTATATATTTTTATGATGTACTACAATAAGATGCAGTTGCCCCACATGATTAAGATTTATGACACTGCTATAAAAATAGTGTCCACAAATGCTTTGTTTAAGCATTAAAATGACCTTTTTTCACATTAGATCAACTGTGCCTGACATTGCAACAAAAAGCAATGCTCTGTTGTAAACTTACGAGCAGCACTGCATCATTAGATGGGACTATTTTGCATAATTTTGACTTTTTCCTTGAACTTTTTCTTTTCTCCGGGTTGTGACAGATTCTCTTCTAAATGAGCTGCAAGACCTCCTGTCAGCTGCTAGCTTTAACATTCATTCTGAGACTACCCCACACTTAGCATCACTGCACTGGGGCACAAGGACAGCAGCTTCATCAGAGAGATGGAGGGAGGAGAGACCCTCCTTAATCATCAATAAGTTTATAACAGAGCATAGCAAGGTACGGCAGTGTTCGGAGTGCAAGGCAAAGGTGGCAGTGGTCAAATGCAAAGACTGTTTGCCTCATCAGTATATGTGCATCGACTGTGACCTCGCTATACACAGTAAACAAGTATTCCACAATAGAAGCACCATGATTTCAGGGTTCCACAAGGCTGTTCCTCCCACCACAGTGGTGAAGCAGGACTCTGATGGGCAATACTTTCACCATCATGAAGGTACTGTTATATTTATTTTATTATTATTATTTATTGATTATATTGATCATAAATAATATTGATGATTATTTATTTATCGCTCTGTGCTTTGATTTGGATGTGGAACAGAGGCCATCTCTTCTCTAATATCTATGTTATCTTCTGATGTTCCAAGTAAATGACATGTGTTGTAAAAGGTCTGAAGAGCTAGTTTTAGACTATGTTTGATTTTCCACTGCTATAGAAAGCTAAACTAAAATCATATCTGTGTGTGAAATGTGCTATACAAATAAACTTATCTAATAACAAGCACAAACTGTTAAAAATAATTTGACATGCATCCAAAAAGGTTTCTGTCCTACAGCATTTTTTCTACTTTACCACAGTAAAGATTGTGAATATAATAGGCCTAATTAAAAGAAAATCAACTTTTATAATCCCCTGCGAAAATGAGTGTGACATGAGTCACACCATGAGACACCATGTCAATGGAATAGCTAATGGGATATTGTTAAATATGCTACTGATAATCAGGTGAACGTAACACAAATCCGACAAAGGTTAAATTTATTGGCTCATGTACCTCCAACGTTTCTATGGCTGTGATGTAACATTTAATTGCTAACCTAATACAGTACAGAAATACAGTATATGTGAAGTCTGTTTTGGCTGATTCAGTCACATGTTCAGCACGAAATACAGGTGCAAATGGGGCCAATTTTTTGTGATCAGATTATTGGGACATTATTGGGTCAAACACATGACCATAAACATTTATAAACACTAATGTGGCATTTACACTGACAGTGATATACTATAAATCACTGGAGATCCCAGAGTAATCACTGGAGATCCCAGAGTCTCTGTGCTTTTGGTTTTTGGTATTTCTATGGTACAGAACTGCATCACATGTCGGATCACTATCTGCACTCTCTCCTAATTTGAGCTCCAAAGACATTAAGCATGATCCATACATAAAAACTATCCAGTTCAAAAGAGTCAGTCAAGCTTCCATCACTAATTCAGCAGACACTATTTAAAGGTGACTTGACTTATTTCTATGCAGATATTGGGCATCTACATCTAATCTATCTGTACCTGGAGAGATCTGTCTGTTTCCATTCATCTCAATTTCTGTTGCTCAGCTGCACAAAGGTCATGATTAGAAATCAGCACTCTTTTCTCATATGCTCATTTATGCTGTAAATGTGATGTAACTAATGAATCTAGAGTTATTATATTCGTATACCTTTATCAGGTGATCTGCAGTAGATCAGACAGCAGAGCAGAAGTGCAGATCCAGATGCAGAAATACAGAGAATCAACACCATTATGTGTAAAACTGAGAAACCTGTGAAACACAGACAGTTATTGGACAATGTTATTATTGTGAAATTCCCTGTATATAGTGTAAAAATTTGTGCTCAAAATATTATCAAGTAGGGACACACACACACACACACACACACACACACACACACACACACACATGGTTTCGTTATCTTTTTGGGGACTCTCCATATACTGTACAAACTGTATATTGTATCCCCCTACACTAACCCTATACCCCTAAACCTACCCATCACAGAAAACTTTCTGCATTACATTTTCAAAAAAACATAATTCAGTATGTTTGTTATACTGTTTCTCTCGTTAGGGTTAGGTTAGACTAGAGGCCCACAGCTAGATCCCTGTCAGTTCACATACAAACACCAGAAAGGCACTGATGATGCAGTCAACATTACAGTCACCCAGTAACTAAACACCTTGAGAATCATAAGGCCTATGCCAGACTGTTGTTTAGCCTCATGATCTCTTGAAAACACCGCAGCGGATGAATGTCAAACATTCATTATTAAGTGGTTCCACTCATTTCTGACCAATCGCAGTCAGTAGTTCAGGGTGAACACGACGTTCCTTTGACCATCAGCACTGGCGCCATTACACGGTTAGCACAGAGAGCCATGAAAGTCAGCATCCCACACTTCAGGCTGTCTTTGATGAAACACTCATCAGACAGGCCCAAAAAATGATCTCAGATCCCACCCATGTCCTTCACCCTGAGTACCTGCTTATTCCCTCAGAAAACGTCCCCCAGTGCAGGCTCAACCGCTTTAAGATCTCCTTCATCCTCCTGTCCATCAAAGCCCTAAATGACATGTCAGCCTGAGGTTTACCCCTATAACGCTGTTTTTAATTGTAACCATAAACCTGTATATTTTGAGATTTTTCTTTTTGAATTTAATCATTATGATTATTACAGGTGTGTTGTACAACCGGGCAGTGTGAAGTTGGTTAGTTGATGTGTATGTACTGTAGGTTTTGTGTGTGTGTGTATGTGTACTGTATGTATATATTATGTTACTTATTTAAACAGCAGTCACTGGATTGTATGTATCCAAGACAAATTTCCTTCGGGACAATAAAAGTCTATCCTATCCTATGAGAGCAGGCCTGACCCTTCTTGTAGTCTTGAGGAGAGCTATTTCCTACTTTTATGGATTTTATTATTGACACACATGTTTTAATTGGTGTTTTAATCTTTGATGGTTTGTGTTAGAACAATAAAATTGTGATATTTTGATAAACTACGTTTGATGTTTTTGATCAAGTATTGTGATTTGTGGAGGGCTCCTCTTGCTTAAATATATGATTTATAAGCTGTTTTCCTTTTGGGGACCAAAAAATGTCCCAACAAGGACTTCATAACACATTCACATCCTGCATGCCTTTGAACAGCACAGGCTCATTAGATAAACGTACCTGTGGCAACATTTGTGTAAAATGACATTACATTGTGCCTGGCACATTTTGTGACAGATTCAAGGTGTCCAATGAGTGTTCAGTTTTATCTAAAACAGATGAATGTGAATCTGGAGATGTTTTATACGTTGGTTTTTGTACACAGTTCTAAAATTAAAATGTCTGGTGAGTGTTTTAAAATAACGCACACCTACACTAAACCCTAAACCTACCCAACAGTGTTAACAAAAGCAAATGTGAAAAAAAAAATGCAATTGCTGAGTCAACCAAGCCATTTTAGTTTGTTTCTACAAGTCTTTGAGCTCTTTTGTCGTAACTCATGTATCACGGGACTCGTACCCGAGCGCTCCACATCACAAGTACAGTTCTGTACCAGTTGAGCTCAGAGCAAGTTTAGTATGTCAGAAAAGCCAAACATATGGAGCTGGTTATGTGATGCAATCTCCAAAATATATTAGTTTACAAAACATGCATTATGGTAAATGTTTTGAGGTCATAATATTTTGCAAAGAGCTGAAAAGTCTTGATTAATCCATAATATGGCCCTGCAATCATAATTTTGCATGAAAAGGATGTTCATTTCTGTTAGAAACTGCAGTGTGTATTGATGTGTATTTTGCGTTTTGCAAAAAAGTTGCCACAGGTAAGTTTTTCCAATGAGACTGTGTGGAGTAAACCTGAACACCCAGAAGAAAACCCACACTGACACAGGGAGAACATGCAAACTCCACACAGAAAGGACTCCTGACTCAGCCTGGGCTTGATACGGGGTCTTTCTTGCTGTGAGGACACAGTGCTATCCACCGTGCTCCCTAATAATATGCTGTGGGGTTTATCTGAACCACACACACATTGGGTTTTCCTGTCTGATGGGGGACATAATGGTTTATATACTGTACAAACTGTATATTCTGTCCCCTAACCCTAAACATACCCATCACAGAAACTTTCTGCATTTTTACATTTAAAAAAGATTATTATATGATTTATAAGCTTGTTTTCTCATGGGGACCTAAAAATGAACCCATAAGGTCAAAAATGTACGGTTATTACTATACTTGTGGGGACTTTTGGTAAAACAGGACCACACACACACACGCACACACACACACACACACACACATACATTTATTTAGTCAAAAGTGGATATTCCATAAGGTTTTATAGCTGTTTTACATTGGTAGTCTTTTTTTTTTTTTGACTTTTATATCTAAAGCAATAACTGGAATGATGAGTGTTAGGTGTGTGTGATCAGTGCTCGGGTGACAGTTAAGGCTGAGTGAGTGAGGGAGAGCCTGGCATGATTGTGAAAACATTATTGTATTACTTTTTCCTTTCTTTCCACAGTCACCACACATTTCTCAATACTTCAGTCACTTGGTGGCCAGGAGAGGGAGGATGAGGACAGCGACCAGTGAAGTATGGCAGTATGAGTGCAATGTGTGATGTCAATCCTATTTCTTTTTTTCAGTTTTTATTTTTTATTTTTTTTATTTCTTTTTACACAGTTGTATTCTGATAGCTAGAGAAAAAAAAAAAAAAAAAAAAAAAAAAACAGTACAGTAACCATTGTCAATGAAGGACTGGACTAAGACTGAAAGGTGGACATGAGGGATATTTCAATGGTCCTCTGCCATAGTGACAAAACATCTAAACATTTTGACTTGCAGTGCTTACACAATGCCAAAGGGACGAAGCATTTTGGGGGCACTGACTGTTTAAATGAGAAGGAAATTTAGTTTTGACACATGAGTGAACTGTTTTAGGAGAGGTATGAGCTTTTTCAGGTGAACCATGGTGTTGTGCCGAACTATCCACGTTACTTTGGCAAAAGCACCAAGAGTGTTGAGAATGTACGGTCTGTTTCAAGAAATGAGCCAAAACAATTGAGAAGGATCTTTACCATTTCTGTGGCACTGACTCATTATTTGGTAAAGGAATTTAGTTTTTAAACATGAGTGAACAGTTTTGGGAGAGATATGAGCTTTTGCAAGTGAGCTAAAGTGTTGTGCTGAACTGTAAGACTGTTTTGCCAAATGATCTTAGAGTTTTGAGAATGTAATATCTGTTTCAAGAAATGAGCCAAACCAATGGAGAAAAACTGTAATGTCTTTTGATGTTGCAAAATCTTATGTTGGTAACATTTGTTTTTTCGTTAAATCCCAAGAATAATAATAGAGTTATTCATACTCTTTCCCAAAGAGAAATTGTTACTGTACTTTATGTTTTGTGTCATTGGATTTAGAGGAAAGTGTGGTTACAGAAATATCAGCTTAGAAATGAGATTAAAGTTTCTTATAAACTTTACAACTATGTTACACTATGTTACACTATGGTTATATGGTGTTGGGTTCAAAAATTTATCAACGAAAATATTCAATGTTCAAAATCTCTTTCACTCTTGTGGGAAAACGTACACTTTGGCTTTACTGACTATTCTGATCAAGAAGAACAGAGCTTTTACCTAAATACATTTACTTATATTGTTAACCAAATTTCACATTCATAAGTGCAAATTTACCAATAAGAAACCAAATTTTATGATTTTGTTGACTGAAATATCTATATACATTGACAGTATCAGAAAAAACAAGAAAGCTTTATATATAACTTTATATATATATAAAAAAATTAAAATGTTATATAAAACTATATATATATATATATATATATATATATATATATATATATATATATATATATATGTCACGGCTACACAACCGGCACCTTCAGACACGGACACTTACGCCACGCCCACTCGTTCACAATCACCTGAATACTGAACACCTGTGCATCATCACCAGAGCCACATATAAGCACACCAGTTCCATTCACTCATTGTCTGGTCTTGCACCGATCCCTACACGTCACTCGATCTCGTCTTACCTGAACATTATACCTACTGTTGTCTTCATCGTCTTCATCTCCAGTCCTGAGTCCTCCGTCTTCATCTGTGTCACCTTCGTCATCTGCCAAGGAAAGTTATCACTGTTATACCTATTGTCAGTTCTACGTGTCAAGATTCTCTACCTGTGTCATCACCTGTGTCTGAAACCTCTGTTAATAAACACTGTTACACTATACCTCCTCTGTGTCCTCGTCTGTGTCTGACAGAAGACCAGACCAAATGCAGAGCTCTTCAGACACAGGCGGGGACCGCACAGCGGATCCCTTCCTGGCACTGGTCAACGCTGTACGGTCCTCACTCCTTCAAAATACCACAACCACCGCACCGTCATCATCAACACCCACTCCACCGATCACTTCTTCAGCTGCCCCTGCGAGTCCCATGGCCAAACCAGCGACATACAGCGGCGCGGCGGAGGATTGCAGCGGGTTCCTACTACAATGCTCTCTTTACTTGGAAGCCAATACTCATCTATTCACTACCGAAAGAAGCCGGGTGGCATTCATCATCAATCTACTATCAGGTAAAGCCCTGCAATGGGCCCAATCATTATGGGAAGCTAATTCTGCGATCCTTGGTTCCGTGTCCTCATTCTGTTCCCAGTTAAAGGAAGTCTTCGGCCAGCAGACAGCTGACTTATCCATTCACGATCAGCTATTCAACATTCGACAAGAAAGGAACGAGACTGTGAGTTCATATGCCGTGCGCTTCCGCACCCTCGCCTATATCAGCGGCTGGAATGAGACCGCTCTCCTCACAACCTTTCGTCATGGATTACGCGAAGAAGTTCAACAATTGATCGTGGTATATGAAGATTCCCTGGGATTAGAGAGTTTGATCCAAAAAACTATCCGGGTCTCCCAACGACTCGCTGCTTGCACTCACACCGCTCCCGCTGTAAATTCTCCGCCCGTCTCACCATCTGTCGCGCCTCCAGCACCTGAACCCATGCAAGTTGATACATACCATCTCACCACCTCAGAACGACAACGCCGCATCAACTTAAGGTTGTGCTTGTATTGTGGGGGAGATGGACATCAACTACCCACCTGTCCAGTTCGACCTCCTCGTCCAGCGGTGAGTACCATCCAACTACCTCCTCAAACAGCACGCTTAACTAAAACCTGGGTGAACCTAAGACATTGTCAATCTTCTGTTTCAGTACAAGCCCTCCTCGACTCCGGGTCGGCGGGGAACTTCATCAGCCAACAAACCCTCAATCTCCTGAATGCCAAACGTCAACGCAGCCCCGTCGACCTGAAAATAACGACCATACAGGGAAAACCGCTGGGCCGAGGTCATGTCCGTTACTTCTCCCCACACTCATCCTCCGCGTCGGTCACTTGCATGTGGAGGACATCACATTTATGGTGCTGGAGGAGTCAACCGCTGACATTATCCTGGGACGCCCATGGTTAAACCAACACCAACCTTACATCCATTGGCCAACGGGTGAAATCCTCAAGTGGGGTAAGGACTGCCATGAACACTGCATCACCTTACCTGTAAAAGTTCTTCAATCATCCTCTTCATCCAGAAAACCACCACTACCGGTCCAATCCACCTCAGTTGAAAGTCCAGAAACCCAAGTCCAAGTAACCATTCCTCCAGCTTATCGGGCGTTCCAGGATGTCTTCAGTAAGCGGTTGGCAACCCAACTTCCACCTCATCGGCCATGGGACTGCGCCATCGACCTCCTGCCTGGGGCTACGTTACCTAAGGGACGAGTATATCCATTGTCCATCCCGGAGCAGAAGGCCATGGAGGAGTACGTTCGAGAAGCCCTTAAGCAGGAATTCATACGACCATCGACTTCCCCTGCCGCGTCGAGTTTCTTCTTCGTGGCCAAGAAGGACGGAGGCTTGCGGCCGTGTATTGACTATCGCCATCTCAATTCACAGACAGTTAAGTTCAGCTATCCCCTTCCTCTGGTCCCTGCTGCCCTGGAACAACTTCGTGGAGCCACCATATTCTCAAAACTGGACTTGAGGAGTGCCTACAACCTGATTCGCATACGGAAGGGGGACGAGTGGAAGACAGCGTTCATCACCCCGTCCGGGCACTACGAATATCAGGTGATGCCGTATGGGTTGTCCAATAGTCCGTCTGTGTTCCAGAATTATATGAATGAAGTTTTCCGAGATTACCTGAACAAGTTCGTCATTGTATACATCGACGACATCCTCATCTACTCTCATCGTTATGAAGACCATGTGAACCATGTCAAACTCGTCCTCCAGAAACTCCGTGAACACCAACTCTACCTTAAACTGGAAAAATGCGAATTCCACACCTCCTCAGTCCAGTTCCTGGGTTATGTCATCGACCCCAATGGTGTGAAGATGGACCAGGGGAAGGTGGAAGCCATCACTCACTGGAAGCAACCCAATACCATCAAGGAGCTTCAGAGGTTCCTGGGCTTTGCTAATTTCTACCGCCGTTTCATTAACAACTACAGCATGCTCAGTTCACCACTCACCTCTCTTCTCCGTAACCGGCCCAAGTCTCTGTCCTGGAACCCCGCGGCCACGAACGCCTTCCATCAGTTGAAACTCGCCTTCAAGTCCGCTCCAATCCTGATCCATCCTGACCCAAACCACCAGTTCATCGTTGAGGTGGATGCCTCTTCCACCGGGGTTGGAGCGGTACTGTCTCAGCGGCAGGGGGATCCTCCACGACTCCATCCATGCGCCTTCTATTCCAAGAAGCTATCCCCGGCGGAGCAGAATTACGACATGGCAATCGTGAGCTCCTGGCGATTAAGCTAGCCTTGGAGGAGTGGCGACATTGGCTGGAGGGAGCGAAACTACCGTTTGAAGTCATCACTGACCACCGCAACCTTGAATATCTACGAGACGCTAAAAGACTCAACCATCGCCAAGCCCGATGGGCTTTATTCTTCACCAGATTCAACTTCAAAGTTACCTACCGTCCAGGAGATCAGAACAACCGTGCGGATGCTCTATCTCGTCTTCACCAGGCAGATCCCGATCCTGAAACTCCAGAACCTATCCTCCCTCCAGCCATGATCGTAAGCCCTATCCAATGGACCATCAACCAACAGATCCAACAAGAGAACCTTCTCCAACCTGCTCCGCCGGGAGGTCCAGAGGGTAGATTGTACGTTCCACCTCATCACCGGATCACCCTCTTGGACTTAGCTCACTCATCTCCGGGCTCTGGACACCCAGGCAGGAGAAGGACCCTCTCGCTCCTTCAACAACGTTATTGGTGGCCATCCATGCCTCAGGACATCTCCCGGTACATCAGGGGCTGCTCAGTCTGTGCCATCGCGGATACCCCTAGGAGATTGCCTGAAGGAAAGCTTGTGCCTCTGCCCATCCCAGAACGACCCTGGACCCACATTGGAATAGACTTTATGACAGATCTTCCTTCTTCTCAAGGATTCACCTGTATACTCGTTGTGGTGGATAGATTCTCGAAATCCTGTAAGCTGAGTCCCCGGTACATCGGACCATTCACCATCGAGAGGCAGCTGAATGAAGTGACCTACCGTCTCCAACTCCCAGCACAGTACCGCATCTCACCATCCTTCCATGTTTCACTTCTCAAACCCTTCACTGACCCTTTGTCTCCTCCTTCCACAGAGCCTGGTGATGATGCCGTACCTCCTCCTCCTGCCATCGATGAAGACACCAACATCTACCGGGTGAGAGCTATCCTTGACTCGCGGCGACGTGGGTCCCAACTGGAGTACCTAGTGGACTGGGAGAACTACGGCCCAGAGGAGCGATGCTGGGTCAACCGCCAGGATATCCTTGACCCCAGTCTACTTACCGAGTTCCACCAGGAACATCCCGACCGTCCCGCTCCTCGAAGCCGTGGTAGACCCCGTCGCTGCCGTCGTTCCCAGCCGTCAGGAGCCGCCCGTGGAGGAGGGGGTACTGTCACGGCTACACAACCGGCACCTTCAGACACGGACACTTACGCCACGCCCACTCGTTCACAATCACCGGAATACTGAACACCTGTGCATCATCACCAGAGCCACATATAAGCACACCAGTTCCATTCACTCATTGTCTGGTCTTGCACCGATCCCTACACGTCACTCGATCTCGTCTTACCTGAACATTATACCTACTGTTGTCTTCATCGTCTTCATCTCCAGTCCTGAGTCCTCCGTCTTCATCTGTGTCACCTTCGTCATCTGCCAAGGAAAGTTATCACTGTTATACCTATTGTCAGTTCTACGTGTCAAGATTCTCTACCTGTGTCATCACCTGTGTCTGAAACCTCTGTTAATAAACACTGTTACACTATACCTCCTCTGTGTCCTCGTCTGTGTCTGACAATATATATATATATATATAATATGTATGTATGTATATTTTCTCTTTTGAACTTTTAAATTCGGCACCTTGTTTTATTTGTTGTAATTTGTTCTTTTCTTTTTTTTTCCTTTTTTTCTCTTCTTCCTTTTGATATTCTTTCTTGACATACTGTATGTTATTGTTCTTTGATTAAAAAAAAGAAAAAGAAAAAAGAATCTCAGCTCCGGAGGATTCCTAAATCCTCAGTGATTGTACACACTGTAAGGAAAGTAAGGACGGCATCGATTTTACTATATCGATTCGAGCACAAGTTTGATGATGAAACTCTGGAAGATTTCAACCTGAACCTCCATCACATGCACACTTGAGCAGGACGTTTCTCAGTGATAAGTTTTACTCAGTTTCACACTCACTTTTTCCATGGCCAAACCTACTAATTCATTTGAAACACTCCTTTTATTATGCGTTTCAGTCAAATGTGATTCTACAATATTATCTTCCCTTTGCGCTTCACTTTTCTTCACTTTATGGCATTGTTTTGACATTGTTTTTGACCACGCCTTCCTCCAAGTGACGTTATGGGCTTGAGACAGATCACAACATGGGATGCTCGGTGGTTGGCAACAGCTGGATTGAGAGTGGAGTGCGCATGGTAGGAAGAGATATCGGGAGAGGAAAGTGGAGGGAGTAGAGGTAATGAGTGGAGTATAGTTGAAAATAGGAAAAGAAAGAAAAGGTTTCAGATTCTGAAAGTGATAAGGGAAGACATCAGACAAGGAGAAGAAAGGAGGAATACAAGGTGTTGATGAAATTCGCATCCAAACCTGGATCTGTAATAAATCCGCTAAAATTAAATAAAGCAAAAAATGATGAGATAGGACATATTGCGAGTGCACAAATGTTGAGGGATAGGAAATTGCTATTATTCTGTAAATAACAACAAAAAAGGCTCTGGGATTGAAGATGATACTGGGCAAAAAAGTGATCTGTTCAATTCCAGAAAACAAGAAATGGGCAATATCAGGAATTCTGACTGTCAGCAGAAAAAATTAAAGCAAATATTTCTGGAGCTGAAGTAAAGGAAGTAAGAAGACTTCAGTTTGTCAAAGACACAGAAAGGAAGAACAGTCTCTCATGATGATTGATTTTGAATGTATGTACCATTGTATGTTCCTCCTCTATTAGATGTTATAAATGTCAAAGATATGGCCATGTCAGCAGTTTGTAGAGGCAAGCAAAGGTGTGTGAGATGCGGAGGAGAGCATGATTACGGTAAATGTGAACAAGATATAAGTCTCAAATGTAACTGTGGTGGAGAGCATATAGCGCAGGGTATGGAGGATGTCAAGCAAGACAAAAAACTTTAAAAGTACGAAATGTAACAGTGGAAAAAGGATTAACACTGAGGTCCTGAAGAGAGCGGAACAGGAAACAAAAGAAAATGAGATAATAGCACCCCAAATAATGAATATGGAACAAAACTAAACAGAGAAGGAGTCAATGCAGGTTGATAAAATGTAAAGTATAACATTAATAGCAGAAGTGGTCAATTGCTCAGCACAAACAGAAAGTCAGGTAAGTAGGAAACACCCAGACAACATGTGCTGGTTCCTAATGGTTTTAATAATATTACAGTGGAATGCAAGAAACTTGACTGCAAATGGACAGGAATTTAAGAAATAGATTCTAAATCAAGAAAGATGCCCAGATATAATATGTGTTCATGAATCGTGGCTAAAACCATGCTTGTAATCAAGACCACCTAATCTAAGACCAAGACAAGACCAGACCAGACCCGCACTCCTCGAATTCATCTGAAAGATCCACATTTACTGAGAAATGTCTTATTTTTAATCATTAAATACAATTAGAACAATAAGACATATAGAGCTGTTACCAATTGATTGAAATCACTAACAACAGAATTCATCTTTGCGCTGCAGAGGTGGAACAGAAGATGCATCTGAATTGGTAAAATTTCAAATGTATAAATAATGAGAAAATAATTTAAAAAATAAAATATTGTGTGTTTGAATGTTGAATGTTTGTATAAAAGCAATATCATGTTGTGCTCAAATTTGCGAAAACAGCTTTCTTGCTCTTGTGAAATTGCTTAATTATTACATGTTATAATATAAATCCAGTACTGTTTTGCAACATTATCTTGAATTTTGTGGGCGTTTGTATTAATTTTGGTGACATTGTTAATACAATCACTCATTAATTTCTGACCTGGTACAACAGTATAAATAAGTCAAATTAGAAACAAGTTATTGATTGCATTTGAAGAAGGAAGTTTTACATCCAATTACATTAATGATGTTAATAAATCAGACACTGCACCGGCAATTTAGTGATGTTCCTGCATTTGTGGTCTTGACCAATCTTCAGACAAAATCCCGAGTCCTCTTAGTCTGAAACTAAGACAAGACCAAGTATAAATGCTGTCAAGATCAAGACAAGACCAAGACCTCCAAAATATGGTCTTAAGTCCGGCCTTGAGATCAAGACACTAGTTGGTGGTGGAGGAACTGTTCGATTTAAGAGGATGTGTGTGTAAATGACGGGTCGGGCACTAGAATAGGTAGTGGACAGATGTCAGCGATGGATTTAACTCTGGGATCAGATATTTTAATAAAAAAGTGTACTTGGAAAGTCCTAACTCAGAATAATATAGGAAGAGATCATTTTCCAATTTAATGTAAAATAAGGATTGATATTCAAAAAGAGGAGGTGGAAAGAATGGAAAGATGGAATTTCAAAAAGGGCAACTGGGAAATATTTAAAGAGATTTGTGAAATCAATATGGAGAGGTTTTTGGTTGAACTTAAAGGATTAGTTCACTTTTAAATAAACTTTTCCTGATGATTTACTCACCCCCATGTCATCCAAGATGTCCATGTCTTTCTTTCTTCAGTCGAAAAGAAATTAAGGTTTTTGATTAAAACATTTCAGGATTTTTCTCCATATAGTGGACTCCAATGGGCACCAAACAACCTCTTAGAGTAGTTCTTTACTAGGTTGGCACAGGTCTCCTGAGGGATTTTAGCCCATTCTTCCATTGCAAATTGCTCCAGCTGGTCCAAATTACGTGGTTTCCGAACATGAACATTCATTTTGAGCACTCGCCACAGATTCTCAATAGGATTGAGGTCTGGGCTCTGTGCGGGCCACTCCAGGACCGTGGTTTTGGTATCCTTCAGGAAGTGTTGGACCAATTTCGATGTATGCTTTGGGTCATTGTCTTGTTGGAAGATCCAGCGACAACTCGTCTTTAACTTTCAAATGTTCACGGGCTCTCCAGAGTTCTTAAAATCTTGCGCTTACGACCACGCAGAGGTTTGTTTCTTACAGAATTTGTCTCCTTGTACTTGGCAATGATGCAACGTACAGCGGTTCTAGACACTTTGAAATGCTTGGAAATGGCAGTATAGCCTTCCCCCTTATCATGAACCTCCACTATCTTCTTTCTGAGCTGAAGACTGATTTCCTTTGTCTTTGGCATGGTGAGTAAAAGTAGTCTCTCCCAATAATCTGTTGAAGTGCCCTCTTCCTTGCAGTCCTTTTATGCTGATTGAATGCTCAGGTGTTGTTGGGGGCTAATATTTCTGACCACCCCATTTTCACTATATTTGATATAAAGCAAGCCTAAAAATGTATTTTATATTCCAAAATGTACCAAAAGCTACTCAATAGCACTGGTGAATGTTTGATTATATCAAGTTTTATCAATGCTGCAAACATTGGAAAGATCTTTAGGAAAATGTTCCAAAATTCCTGGGGGGCTAATAATTTTGGCCTCAACTGTATATGTAAAGATGTGTATCATTTAATTCAGTGTTATACCGTGTTGTAAGTTAACATATTGTATTTTCTACATTTCTTATTAGGAAACCATACACACATAAACAATCATGATACCTGTATCAACTGGATTAAAGTTTTGTTTTTTAGGAAATCTGGAGGTATTGCACCTCTTTTTAATGGAAGAGCATGGCTAGAAGGCAGAAGCCAGTGTAACGCACATGATATCAGCCTATCCTACATGACGAATCACAGACAAATTATGTAATATAATTTTATTTCAAATGAATGAGGAAAATAAAGTAGGTTGAATCCAGGCAGCTCTAAAATATTTTAGAATAGTTAAGCTAACTGCATCCCTCTGAAGAAACTGTGCTTGTGGTATTGAATGCTCTGTTGCTTTAGACTATATAAACATGTTAGTTATAATAAATATGTTTAGTTGTCCTTGGAAAAATGGCCTATATTTATTGTAGACTTTAATATTAAGCAAAGGAAACTTTTTGCTGAAATATCCACAACATATATATATATATATATACTCATGAAGGTTGCGTTCATTACAATAGCAACAGTAGACTCCCGGTGCATTGTGTTTCAGAATCAAACAAAGAAAAAAAGGGAAAAAAACTGAAGTTAAGTTTTATAATGAGCAAACAACTTGTATAATGTCATGATCATGAGAAAACTATTTTTCATTCTAAAATGTATTATAAATTTATGAAAGAATTTATGAAAAACTTGGTGGCTTTATAAACATGTTAAGATAAAATTTTAAGATAGATATTGATCTTAAATAGATTTAATCATATATATGTGTGTGTGTTAATATATTATCAATCATAAATATATGGAAATATATTTGCTTTCCATAAGGGTACACCACACACACACTCACACACTCTATACTTCTATAGCACAACAATTCCTTATTTGAATAGCATTTACTATCACATCCAGGAATAATCATTCAGACATCAGTTATAAATGTAACTTGTGTTAGTTTAGGCCTCAATGATTGTGTATTAATTCATTGACTCACCCAGTCTCTCCAGAACTACAGTTGCATTGGCTGAAAGTCCTCCAGCAAACACTTGACACATGTAAACTCCTTTATCCTCAGCTCTGACACTCTTCAGTCTGAGAGAGAAGTTTCCTTTGGGGATTTCATCAGTGAAGAACTCAACTCTGTCTCTGTATTGTTCATCTGATGAACCTGGTAAAGGCTCATGGTCTTGGTAGAGCAGAACCAGAATATCTTCATCTTCATCTGTTTTCTTCCATGAAACTTCAGTATCTTCAGGTTTGATGTGAGAGTCTACAGAGCAGCTCAGAGTGACGTCTTCACCCACAGATGCAGATATGGAGTGACTCGATCCTGATACTAGCAAACGCTCTGAAAGAACAAACAGGGTTAATATCACAACATGAGATGTAAAACTTAATTCAGTAATTAGTTTCTGTAAAATCGTATTTAAAAATGGAAGAAGGGACTAATGTAATCCACACTCACCAACATCATCAACTTTTATTTGAACCTCAGTCTCTCCAGATTCCTGCTGACTGTAAACTTTACATGTGTATTTTCCCTCATCTTCAGCTCTCAGCTTGTCCAGACGGAGGGAGAAGTTTCCATGTTGAATCTGATCAGTAAAGAAATGAGCTCTATCATGATACTCCTCCTGCTGGGCATCTGGTCGACTCTCTCCATCTTGATACAGATGAACCAGAGTCTCTGAGTCTGTTCTTCTCCATTCCACCTCCAGACCCACTGTTAGTAAAGGTTCATCAACATAACAGGGCAAAACCACTGAAGATCCCAGATGATCAACCAGAGGACCAGAGGGACCGCGCACAGTCAGCCCTGAAACAAACCGAGAGATATTAAACAAAGCTTGCTTTGTAGTTCACTTTCTGTCTGCCGCTTTGGCGTTGTGACAGAATACAGACACTAGGTGTCGCTCTTGCTAGTCCAAATCACCTCTGACCTATTCAGAAAAGGTCAATGAAATTGGCGAGTGAAATTCACGTCTGGCCACTCCCTGGACATCCGGGTGTAAAAGAGGTCCCATGTGTGTATTTTTCCCCTGTTCAGTTTCCTGATGTAAACCCTGTGCTCCGTCACCAGTCACTGTGGTTGGCAGTTTCTCCCCTGAGTAGGTGGAGCACAGAGACTCCACAGAGACTGTTCCCTAAAGTATATAATACTTCCCATTGGTAAGTTCATAGGATGTATTTTCCACATACTAACCTCCCCTTTGGGTAGGATGTGGCCTACGTAGTGTTTCTTTCTCTGTGAGAAACTGAAAGCTTCCCAGCATTAACAACCAGGTAAGCTACAGCTGTGATTAAACTAAATTAAAGGTCCCGTTCTTCGTGATCCAATGTTTCAAACTTTAGTTAGTGTGTAATGTTGTTGTTAGAGTATAAATAAAATCTGTAAAATTTTAAAGCTCAAAGTTCAATGCCAAGCGAGATATTTTATTTAACAGAAGTCCCCTACATCGAACGGCCAGTTTGGACTACATCCCTCTACTTCCTTCTTTAATGACGTCACTAAAACAGTTTTTTGACTAACCTCCGCCCACAGGAATACACAAGAGTTGCGTTTGTAGAGTGTGTTTGTCGCCATGTCGTCGAAACGCTGTTATTTTCATCCCGCAGTCCAATCACCGGGTCTGATTCCGGCTCAAATTGATAGGGTAAAATTAAAGACATGTTTACAATAACACTGAGCGCGTGCATCTCCACGTTATGGTAAGAGGCGTGACTTTTCCGGGCAAGGAGCGCTAAGCTGCTGTCGAATCACAACACAGGAACCGCTGGCACAATCAGAACTCGTTACGTATTTCTGAAGGCGGGACTTCATAGAACAAGGAAGTCATCAGCCCGTTTTTATGACAGTGGAAACAGCGGTATACAGATAAGTAAATTATGTGAAAAATACTGTGTTTTTTTACACGCGAAACATGAACACATGTTATATTGCACACTATAAACACAATCAAAGCTTCAAAAAAACACGAAAAACGGGACCTTTAACAGGAAAGGCTGCTTACTAGGGGTGTAACGATTCACTTGTTTTCTCAATGCATCGATTACAAATCCTGTCTATGCATCGATCTTGAAACGTGTTTTTGAATCGTGAATCATTGATTTCGGTCAATAATCGATTTTAAATGCTAAGAATCAAATGAATCGTGATTTGATAGCGATTCAGTGATTTAAAGGTGCCATAGAACTTTTTTTTAAAAAATGTAATATAAGTCTAAGGTGTCCCCTGAATGTGTCTGTGAAGTTTAGGCTCAAAATACCCCATAGATTTTTTTTAATTAATTTTTTTATCTGCCTATTTTGGGGCATCATTATAAATGAGATGATTCAGGGTACGCGGCCCCTTTAAATCTGGTGCTCCACGCCCCAAGAGCTCGCGCTTGCCTTAAACAACATAAAAAAAGTTCAAACAGCTAATATAACCCTCAAAATGGATCTTTACAATGTGTTCGTCATGCAGCATGTCTAATCGCGTAAGTACAGTGTTTATTTTGAGGTTTACATTTGGTTATGAATGAGTTTGAGGCTGTGGTCCATGGCTAAAGCTAACATTACACACTGTTGGAGAGATTTATAAAGAATGAAGTTGTGTTTATGCATTATACAGACTGCAAGTGTTTAAAAATGAAAATAGCGATGGCTCTTGTCTCCGCGAATACAGTAATAAACAATGGTAACTTTAACCACATTTAACAGTACATTAGCAACAAAATGCTAATGAAACATTTAGAAAGACAATTTACAAATATCACTAAAAATATCATGATATCATGGATCTTGTCAGTTATTATTGCTCCATCTGCCATTTTTTGCTGTTGTCCTTGCTTGCTTACCTAGTCTGATGTTTCATCTGTGCAGATCCAGATGTGTAATCCCTTTCATAATGTTGGGAACATGGGCTGGCATATGCAAATATTGGGGGCGTACATATTAATGAGCCTGACTGTTACGTAACAGTCGGTGTTATGTTGAGATTCGCCTGTTCTTCAGAGGTCTTTTAAACAAATTAGATTTATATAAGAAGGAGGAAACAATGGAGTTTGAAACTCACTGTATGTCTTTTCCATGTACTGAACTCTTGTTATTTAACTATGCTGAGGTCAATTCAATTTTTGAATCAAGGGCACCTTTAAACTATATAAACATTAAATTACTACATGCACGAATTAATGGAGACGTTGTGAGCCCTCATTTGCGCCCTCACAGCTCTCCTTCACAGATACACGCTGCACTCTTATCCACCTTTCAATGGATTGCGCTCGCACTCCATCCGTAGCTCTCATTGACACATTATTTGAGCAGCACACATTTGATCTCTCCTCAAGACGGACACTGCTATTCACATGAGCAGACAGATCTCTCTCTCTCTCTCTCTCTCTCGATCGAGACAGCAATACTCTGAGTCAAACCACTAAAGCCATTGATAAAGCTGCCATCCCAGCTAACAGAATTTTGTTATAAGAACGTTCTCCAAATATTCAGTGTTGGTTCTGGGAATGTAAAAAATATCCAGTTTTCTTGACAGGGTATGATAGGGTATGATCATGCCCCATTCATTTTGATTAATAATTCAGCATTCATGAAACATTGATTTGTAACATTCCAAGAACATAAAAATGTCCAGTTGTCTTAATGTTAATAGGATGTTATTTAAAGGTTAGTATGATGTTCCTGAAACATTCTTTCAATCACTCAAACACCTGCTGTGAATAAGCACTGAAATAAAGAGAAATAACACAAGCTACAACTTTCTTCAGCCACAGCCTTACATGAACTGAAGATAAGACATTAAATATCTGAAGATCTGATTAAACAACTCCACAAACAGCATTACCAGCTTCACTTATTACTAACCAGACTGACTTTATGTCACACATCTACAACAGTTCTTATTGAGAATTAACAGAGGTTTAGATGTTGATGTCTGGTTGAAAATGTTTTGTTTGAGGTCACCGTCATTGGGATCAGTGTTTGCTTTAGTTGGGCTCTTGACCCTTGACCTTTGAGTTTTCAGCAATTTCAGGCATTTTCATGAAGCATTTCTGCATTGATAAAGCAGATCAACATGTCTGTTTTAATAATAGACACATGACTGCATTAAAGTGGTTTAAATAACTATTTTTCCTGTAGTTTTGCTTACTTCTGGAATAGAAATGTTATTTAAAGGGAAGTATTAAACTCAAATGATGTGATAAAAATAATTTGTAACTCTGGAGTGATTTGTGTAAGATTGTCCAAAACTATTTGAAAGTTAAATACGACACACCATCATGCAAACTTCAACAATAAAAACAAATAATTCAGCAGCATAATTTGCCATGAATGTGTTTTGTATGTTGGCATGAAACATGTCACCATTGTTCATATGCTGAATGTTGATGTCTGTGAGTGTATAAATGACACAAAACATGTTTAAACAAAAGGTTTACAATGACAGTGTTATTTATACACTCACAGACATCAATATTCAGCATCTGAAACACAACATTGGTGGTAAAAAATATTTATTTTCACATCGGTTGAGTTTTATACTTCTAAATAACATTTAAATTCTTCACGTCAGCAATACAGAAAAAAGTAGTTGTTTAAACCACTTTAATGCTGTCATTTGTCTGTTATTAAAACACATGTTGATTTGCTTTATCAATGCAGAAATGTTTCTGAAAACACCTGCAATTGCTGTAAAAGAAGCACTTTAACAAAGGTCAAGGGTCAAGAGCCCAACTAAAGGAAACACTAAAAACTAAACATTTTCAACCAAACATCAACATCTAAACCTCTGTTAATTTAACTGCTGTAGACGTCTGACAGAAATAAAGTCTGGTTAGTAATAAGTGAAGCTGGTAATGCTGTTTGTAGTTGTTTTATCAGAATTTGCGAGATTTAATGTCTTTTATCTTTAGTTCATGTAAGGCTGTGGCTGAAGAAAGTTGTAGCTTGTGTTATTTCTCTTTCTTACAGTGCTTGTTCAGCACGTGTTTGAATGATTGAAAGAATGTTTCAGGAACATCATACTAACCTTTAAATAACATTCTAGCAACATTAAGAAAACTGGACATTTTTATGTTCTTGGAATGTTACAAATCAACGTTTCTAGAATGTTAAATATTAAATCAAAATTAAGTTGACAGAAATATTGAGGAACATTATAAAAAAAACATTCCTCTAACATCAAGAAAACTGTAAATTTTTTAAGTTCAACACTGAATATTTGCAGAACATTCTTATATCAAAATTCTGTTGCTGGGATGTACCTGGCTGAAACACTTTGTGTCTGTGTAGCCATTAACACTATCCTGACCTACACAATAGTTAACATGAAAAAAATATATATATTTTTAATTTTTGCTTGTGTAAATTTCTATATTTTCTAGGCTATTAAAATAAAGTTATGTATTGCATCATTAAGAACTAACATGAATTAAAAATAACAATAGACAAAAAGGACACTCTCTGACCCCCTGAATGCTGCTGTGTAATTCACACCCTAAGTCACAAATAATCTTATGAATGCATAAAGAAAATGCAGAATCGAATCATTAATCAAATTGCATCAAATTTTAATGTGAATTGTCTTGAATCATTCTGAATTTAATTGAATCATTCTGAATTTGCAAAATTTTTGAATCCAAAACCTATGAATCTTGAAATGAATTGATTTGCTGTCTACCCAAAGATTCACAGCCCTACTCTTTACAGCTGAACCTTCTTCCATTGTAAAGGTGAGTTTCCTAAAACTAAGAGAGACTCAAGGTCAGGCTACCTCATGCTGAAAGGTTGTGAAGAAGTGAAGTGCATTTGTTACAGTGGCCAGATATGCACATTTCACTCACCAGTTTCATTGACCTTTTCTGAATGTAAGAGGTGATTGAGGCTCTAAAGAGTGACCCCTAGTGTCTGTATTTCAACACAATGACTCCATCAGGGAACAGGGTTGCATTTCTTGTAGTTTAAATTGATATACAGTTGCAAGAAAAAATATGTGAACCACTTGGAGAATCTGTGAAAATGTGAATAATTTTAACAAAATAAGGGAGATAATACAAAATGCATGTTATTTTTTATTTAGTACTGTCCTGGGTAAGATATTTTACATAAAAGATGTTTACATATAGTCCACAAGACAAAAAAAAAAAAAAAAAATAGCTGAATTTATTAAAAATAACCCCATTCATAAGTTTGGGAACCCTTGATTCTTAATACTGTGTGTGCTACTAACACGCATTTATGTCAATTCATCTTCAAAAATCTAAAAAAAACAAAAACAAGTCCTTGTCCAAATGCTGTTAAAAATAAAAACATTTCAGACAAACAAACTGCGTTCATGGTGTCAAACAAGACGCTTTCACTTTCTTTGTTTAAGAAAAAAAATGTATGGCTGGTCAAATAAGGTCACCAGGAAATGTAACCTGAGAAAAACAAAAGACACCACAGCTATTAATTTACTGTTTATCAAAACTGCTTGATTGCTTATATTGTCACCAAACGTAATCTATTTGCCTGCAGCTCCAAAATGCTAAATGTGGACAATTAGGAATTAAGATTTCATAAACGTTAGCATCATTGTGAAAAGTGCTATACAACTAAAATTGACTTTTAAAATTTTTAAAATTAAAATTGACCACAACAAACAGGGTCAATTGACCACAAAAGTGACCACATGAACAAGTCAGATGAAGCCACATGTGTGTGTTTTAGAGAATTATTTTCACAAGAACTATGACTTTCATTATGGACAGTTTTGAGTCACAAGAGCTCACAGTTGATCACTGCTCATGTTTGCTGAAAGCTACATCAATAAACACTATAAAACAATCACCTATGTATGAGAAATGCAGGGAAGAAAAACGAATTATCAGAAATGAGTACATTAAATAAGAGAAACATATTATAAAAACAACTGTGGATAGAAATCATCGTTCAACTAAATCAACCAACAAAACTGATTAAAGCTGGACTGCTAAAACATGATATTTTCCTTCACTCTCTGCTTCAAATCATACATTTAAAAATAACAAATAAAATTAATTAGAAGTTTTGTTAAATTCATACACAGGCAAAAAACAAATTCAGCCAAGTATGCCCAAACCTTGAACACTGTTGGTTTAAGTTTGCATATTTAAATGGGACATAATTAATGATTTGCATTGTCTTCAGAATCAGCTTAAGAGAGAAAATCAAAGTACATACCGTCAGATTTAACTGCTGCTGCAGCCACAAATATGAACATAAGCAGGTCCATGATCAGTTAAAATTATAACCATTTCTCTGGATCGTCAGAGTGAAAGTCTGTGAGTGATCTGATGCATGAGGACAATATGTTTAAACCTGTTTTATTTTCTTCCTTTTGACTGAGAAAGAGTTCAGTTGAACAGCAGCTAATCCAGATAAACCAGTTCTGATTAAATGGAAAAACATCACTATGAAAAAATGAAAAGCATCTGTAATGAGAGTAATGTGGGAGTAACCTGAGTTCCTGGAGGGTCAACGTCCTGCAGAGTTTAGCTGAAACTTGCCCCAACAGCCTGGACGTTTTTAGTAAGACTGAAGACTGTGAGGTTCAGGTTTAATTGGGGTAACTTGTCACACTGAGATTTAACAACCTATTATAGGATTTTCAGACAAATGTAAAGAGACAATTAAAACACAAAAAGTATAAGATACAAACATATCAAAACATTGTTTTGGAAATCTAAAATAATCATAAACAGTATAAATATAAAAATCAGAACTCTTTGTATGAGCATGAGTCTTGTGAGGTTTTGTGAGTTTGCAGGTGTGTAAGTTTCCTCTCTGCTATTAGTTTATAATTTCAATACACATGATTAGATAGATGATGATTATCATTCAAAATAACAGAGTTTTTATAGAAGCTACAGAAATGTTTCTTCATATAATTGTCTGGATTTATATAATTATCAGAAATAAAGCTTTCTATCATGAGAGGAATAACAGCACATTAACATGATGAAAGTATGAAAACTGAAAACAGGAAGTGACAAATACAGTTTATATTCACAGAAAGAGAATATTTCTACAGCCATTAGGATAAAGAGCCTTTCAGAGGTGAAGACGACCATCCTCAGATTCTTCACTGAATGAAAATAATAATATTAGAGTGAAAACGATCATATTTATATCTGTTCGACTGTTATGGTGGAACATATTCAGTCTAGTCCCTGTTTGTACTTATTTTGCCATTTTTTTAATAAATCATTTTCATTGAGGAAACATTAATGAACATATTTATTTTGTGGTTTAATAACATTAATTAATTCAGGCATTAATTCAATATGATTTGCAGATGTGATCACAGAGAGAAAATTATTAACTAAATCATGTATTTAATGGCATTCTGTGGTGGAAATCCATCCTCTGTTTAAAAAAATATCATGACATTAGACACAAATTGAGGCAGCTGTAATTTAAGTAAAAAAATAATATAATTGGCGCATAACCCCTGTGACATAAAAGTGCTTTAACTGAATATGGCTGCTTCTGTGTGACTCCAGGTCATGTGATCACTCTCTGTTCTGATCTGTAAATCATCTGCTCACAGAATCAGTTCAGTCATTTTGTGACAGAACTTAATGAACATCCAAAACAATTCTGTGTGCTGGACTAAACATGACATGTGCGTACATATGATGTTTTCTTTTGTACCAGCTGAGAACTCATTCAGAGCTTATAAAACATGTAAAGGAGTCAAACAGCAGCAGGAATTCCTCTGTCACACAAACACAGATCTGCTGTACCAAACTGTAATGGAAAACATTGTGACTATGACAGGAAGGGTTAGGGTTTTTAGGACTGCATCTTGTGACATCACAACCTGGTTTTGGTCCATTTAGATGTCTTTGGTCCATGTTAATCGAACCAAACCTGTGAACACACCCTTCATATCTCATGACAAGAAGCTTCTGTAGGGAATATGTGAGTCCTTGTTTGTTTTGAATTTCTGTTTTCTGGGTTTGTATTATTTTCTATGGTTTCTCATTGTTTGATTATCAGTTACACCTGTTGTTCATTTCGTTGATTGGTTTGTTCTGTGTATTTTCTCAAAGCTCTGACTACATTTTCATTTCAAGTTATGACAGCACGTTCAGCACGCAACCCTTGATGGAGCTGCCAAATATCAGGTGATTTCGTCATTGCTTCCCACGGTTATGTCTGGAGAGCAGTTTTCGAGTACGGGAAGAAAATTACTGAAGCTGTACGTTTTTTTTTTTTTCTAATTACAAGTTGTGTTTCTTGTTTCATGTGTCCAGTAATGATCAATCTACAGGTTATTTAGTGCTGTAACATCCTGAAGTTTGCCTTGTCAGAGTTTAGTAAAAAAGTCACTCGGATTTAAATGTCAGGAATTCCTGTCGGGACGAAAGTAACACTTGTTTCTTTTGTCCCGCTGCTAATGTGGTGACTTTCTCTGTGTTGCAGCATTTATTAAAACATGTTTATGTCATATTATAGCAGCAGAATATGCCAAGAGTGAGGGTCAGAAAGACCGACAGAGGTCTGATTCAGCCAGGTGTTTATTAAAGAGGGTGTTTCTGGACAAATCTGTTGCTGATTTCTGTATGTCTCCATTTATTCACTCAATCTGTTTACATTTACCATAGTCACATTTCAAGAGTTCACATGTACATATAATTCAATATAATAAAAGTTATGTGTATTTGGTGTGCTGTCCGAGGAGAGGGCTCAGAGCTCAGAGTATTGTCCCGAACTCCCCCCAGTGTGGTAAAAATAGATAGAACTAGAAGTGAGGAGATGGGTGGAGGAGGGATGCTGGTAAACTCTCAAATGTACAGAGGTAAATCTGCTGTATTTATACCTCTAGTCATTGGTTGAATTGATTAACTGAATGCTCTCCACCTGTGCTAATTAGGTTAATTATCTGAACCTGCTCCTCCCGAATTTTGTTAATAAAACATCATTTAGTTTTTAGCAATATCTTAGCTTTTCCACATCCACCTATGAATCTGCAGTGTTTCCATCCAGATGTTTTTATGCTCATTTGTATATATGCATAAAAACAGCTGGATTGGAAACATGACTACGGTAACATGTTGAGAATTTATATGATAATTATTTTATTAATTTTCAGATTGTAATTTCTGTTGAAAATGTTTTAAAGTTTTATAAAATGGATCGACGTTGCCAATAAAAAGTTTGTACTGTCGGTTTACTTTGAAACATTTGATGAAACTGAAATGTTTTCAATTTAAAATGAAAATGTAATTTAATAATTTTTTGCAAAGATAGAGGACCAAATATATTTAGTTGCATATTAACAAGGTCGTAGTCGGGTAGCCTATTTTTAATAAAAACAAAAGACTGACACACAAAAAAAATCTAGCTTGTACCTATTGTTGTGTTACTTTAGTCCCAACTGACAGGGTCAGAAGTAGCAATATGCAACTTGTGTTCAAAGTGAAATTATACTGAAGCCGTTCTACATTTGTACAAAACACCACCTGGTATTGATAGACCACACTTGAGAGTTATTGACCACAGCAAAAATATCTCTATTTCTAAAACATCTTTTAAAATTACATCTTTCCTCCCTGCTCTTCCATACTCCTCCACATTGTTCCACTTTCACCATCTGCAAGAGGAGAAAAACAGCATGAAAACGGTCACCACTTCAGCCACGGCTCTACCTTCTCTACTGCAGCAGAGGAAGATGTGCTGATTAAATCTGAGGAGTGTGAAGAGAGCACCATACTTGTTTCTTCATCCTGATGTTCCTGTATGAACAAATTGAATAAACATTGATCAGCGACCATAAGCCGAAGGTCAACCGAACCTGAATAACACACAAGTACAAACCTCTTCCAGAAGCTCAAAGGTGCTGCGTAACCAATGAGGTTCATTCTCGTGTTTCACAGCACATTTGAGCTTCAGCAAGAGGTTGAGCAGGCTACTCTTGACACTGAAAAAAAGTGTAAAGTACAAATACTAGAGCATGTACACATTTCATGTCAGATCTTTTATATCATTATGCATACTTGGCTGTTTCCTTTTTTAATTATACGATGTCATTATGTTGCTGTCTTGACGCCAGCCAATCGCTGCATTGCTGATCATGTTTCGAGAACACATCTCAGATAACTTAATTCAGATATTTTAATCAAATCCACAAATTTGTTTAAAGAACCAGATTAGTCAGAGATCAGTTATCATGATTAGAAAATCTGGCATCTGTCAAAACATCTCAGATGTATTAAGTGAGGCACGAAGAATGGACCCCTAAATAATTCAACATCAACACTGGAGAGTAGATCCTATGTTTTTTATTTAAACAAGTTTATAATTAATTATGTGCCTAGTTTCAAATATATTAAAAACAATATACATGCTGTCAGATATAACTGGAATAACAGCCAGAAAATAAACACAAGCAGGTCCATATTCAGCTGAAATTATGATCATCTCTCTGGATTGTCGAAGTGAAGATCTGTAAGTGATCTGAAGCATGAAGACATTTAAACCTGTTTTATTTTCTCTGACTCAGAGTTCTGTGTAACTTCATCTAATCCAGATAAACCAGTTCTGATTAAAAAGAAAAACATCACTATGAAAAAACGATGAATGAAAAGCATCTGCAGTCTGAGTAATCTGTATACGATTCTTAAAAAATAAAGAAAAGTTTCTCCCTAAAATTAAATTGTATTTGGTGGATTTTAATGATATGTAACAAATGTTAAAAAGAGGTGCTCAACCAACAGAAGAGGAGGTGCAACCAAAATCAAATGAGCTGAACAAAGCAAACTTTGTTGTTTTAATTAATAGAAGAGTCTGAAGAGTGAGTGTTGCTCCTTTGTTCAGCTCATGTGGGTTATAATGATGCAATAATTAATCTACTACAAAAACTGTCTCTGAAAAGAAACTGCATTCAGTTGCAGTGGAATGGGCCGTTTCAGCTGAATGACAGTCAGGCATTTAAACAGATGCAGCTCTCATTGTGTTGTTTTATATATATTTCCTCATATTTCTAATGCTTCATGAGTTAAATCTCTTTGCAGCTCATCAGTTATTATTTTTTTCTGCTGCTTGTCTCCCATTGGACACATCTAAAGAAAGTATAATAATTCCATCACATTGTTTGTTTTAAACATCAAAGCCAAATACAATATGAAAATAAGCTGTATTAATACAACACAACTTGTATACTGTATAAACCGGGGCTAGTCGTCACATCCTTTACTCCAGTAGATATTTCTAAGGGTGAGTTTATTCTTAAAAGCTCATTTCTGTACATGTCTGTAAGTATTGGCTACAAAAAAGCAACAATGAACTATTATTTCTCAGGGGACAAAAAGATACAGTTCATTTAACACAATATTGACCTTTAGTGGGGCAAGTTGTCACAAAGGGAACCTCATATTTGACAGCAAAACACTTCATAAACAACATTCATTAAAAAACAACAACTTTGTTTTGGACTGTAGAAATTGAAAATAATAAATTATACACAATTACAGCACTAATAATATTTCTAATATATATTTTTGTTAATATAAATATATACACTGCACTACAAAAAAAAAGCTGTCTGGATTTAAATAGGCAAATGCTCAAGAGTCTATGATTGGATCATTATTACAGTATTCAATGTGCAAAGAAAGTGTAAAACTCTTGCAGTTCACAAAGCTTACGCTACGTCCTACACCTTCCCCATTCACTTACGGAAAAAGCTTAACTGACGCCGGTTTACACTTTCTTCTTAACTTGTGTACAGAATTTGGTCTGGTGGAAGCTTGATATCTGACTTCATAACTTGTTTAAATATGGATTTTTTTTTTTTTCAGCTTTATACACACTGATCCCGATCACTGCCATTATAAAGCTTGACCAAAAACTGATGCACCTCTTATGGAAATAAATGTTGTGATGTTATTTGCTTATTCCTTTAACTTGACAAAAATGATAGAGTACACAATATCACATTATACAACAACATATGAATAGCAAAGAACAATCAGAAAGGGAAAGTATTATAAAGAATAGAGTAAATATGTATGCATGACAAAAACTATGAAATAAACATGGAAACAACATAAATCAATAGAAACACTGATGTTTAATCTCTTGAAACTTCACATGGCTGTTATTAAACTCAAATCAGATCCTTCCACATTCTGCATGGTCACATGATCAAACTGGACCAAAACTAACTGTGGGGTCAGATGGCTTGTGCAGGTCCTGTATCTGGTGAAGGTCAGGCTGTTACGGATCCTGAGTGCTCATGGGAGGCTTTGACAGTCTGGACCTTCTCTTCTCCTCCAGCTCCGTCTGGATCTTATGGATCTTCTCAGCCAGAAAGTGGTAATACTCATCCTGGACAAAAGATGTTCAAAGATACAAAGACTGTACTAAAGGAAGGTTCAAATGTAGCATGAGAGTTCAGGTGCTTTACCCTGCTGTTGGCAGCCTCAAACATGTCCCCTTCCACCTTTCGCGCGTAAGCGACCAAGTTCTCCATGCGTCTTTCGTCCAGTGCTGCAGGGTCTGGGGTCGGGAATATTGCTCGAACCCTGCAAGAGCATTCAAGAGTTTACAAAGGGCTCCAAAACAACCAGAGACACCCGTCATGATGAGAGACGGCTCCTCTTGGACTCACAGCTTGTGCACCAGGTGGTTCCTCAGGTCCTGAGTGACGTGCTCATGCCAGGGCTTCCTCATGCCAGGCATTGACAGTGGTACAGATGCAGGAAAGTTCCCTGTGCCGCCCATGTTCAACCCATCTGACTTCATCTGACTGTAAGAACAGAAGTATTCAAGTCACAACTTCTTAAAAGAACATCCATCTAATTCTCCATAATATGAGATGATTTGTGGCTGCTAAGAAGACAATATGAGCACAATTACATGCAATTATGAATTGGTTTAACTTGCAGGTGGAATATAAAAATGTTTTAATTTGATAAATATCTGACTATTCATAAAAAGTAAAGACAGCTGTAAAAAAATAGGGGTTGATTTTGTACCTAAAATATTTCTCAAATATTTCTTTAAAATATGTGCATTTATCTTAATTTATACATTATAATCCTTATGAATTGAGCTATAGTCTGAATACATGGTTTAGGGGTAGTGAGTGATAATGTTATATCATAGTTCTTGTTATATTCATAATTTGTAGTTTTAGAAAATTTATAGTTGCAGGTGAAATTGCCCCATCATGTCGAGAATTAATGTTGTTACAGATACAGAGAGGTTTGAGAGGTTAAAGATGAAAACACTCACTTGTTCATCTGATCAACCGCACCATTATTGCCCATGTTTATCTGGCTAGTGCCTGAAGAAGTTGTGGGAAATGACAGGGGTCACCATGATGTAAGGAGAAAAGAAACAAGCACTCTGTACTGACAGACACCACTTCAATTAAATCCACAGTTTATAGACTGCAATGCACTTAAAGGTGCCCTAGAACTTTTTTTCAAAAGATGTAATATAAGTCTAAGGTGTCCCCTGAATGTGTCTGTGAAGTTTCAGCTCAAAATACCCCATAGATTTTTTGTAATTAATTTTTTTAACTGCCTATTTTGGAGCATCATTATAAACGTGCAGATTTATGCTGTGCGGCCCCTTTAAATCTCGTGCTCCACGCCCCAAGAGCTCGCGCTTGCCTTGAACAGTGCCTAAACAAAGTTCACACAGCTAATATAACCCTCAAAATGGATCTTTACAAAGTGTTCGTCATGCATGCGGCATGAATGCGGCGGATTATGTGAGTATTGTATACTGTTATATTGTTTACATTTGATTCTGAATGAGTTTGATAGTGTTCCGTGGCTAACGGCTAATGCTACACTGTTGGAGAGATTTATAAAGAATGAAGTTGTGTTTATGCATTATACAGACTGCAAGTGTTTAAAAATGAAAATGGCGACGGCTCTTGTCTCCGTGAATACAATAAGAAACGATGGTAACTTTAAGCACATTTAACAGTACATTAGCAACATGCTATATGCAGGCATATGCAAATATTGGGGGCGTACATATTAATGATCCCGACTGTTACGTAACAGTCGGTGTTATGTTGAGATTCGCCTGTTCTTTCGGAGGTCTTTTAAACAAATGAGATTTATATAAGAAGGAGGAAACAATGGAGTTTGAGACTCACTGTATGTCATTTCCATGTACTGAACTCTTGTTATTCTACTATGCCGAGATAAATTCAATTTTTAATTCGAGGGCACCTTTAAAGGATTAGTCCACTTTCAAATAAAATACAGAATTTCCCTTATATATTTGTAAACATTTTAAATATGAGGGAGGAACAAACCACTACATTTGATTAAGGTATTTATCTGACAAAATGATTTGACCAAAAAAAAAAAAAAAAAAAAAAAAAACAGCTGCACGTTTTATTTTTCTATGCAAAAAAAAATAAAAAATAAAAAGCCGTAGAAAAACGAAAAGCTCAAAGGAAAAAGCATACCTTGACATCAACATATTCAGATATTAATATTTTGTTGGTTCTCTTGTTTATGTGTTCATAATTTCTTTGTATGTCAGCCTGACCAAAAATTATGTCCGCAAAATTTGGCAGGTTTCATTGCGTTATCACAACTAAAACAACTGACTCAAATCTTAACTTTAACATTTTTTTATAATATTTGAAAAATAATGAACATGTCAGTTTTCATACACTGTATTTATAATGTAGCCTAATACATGGTATAATGTCTTAGGCTATATAATAAAAAACTGCATTTTTATCAGGTTTATTAGAGCGGAATGTGTTCATGGCTAGCACAAAAATATAGGCTATACACACATAACAGCAGACACTAAAATGTGGCTACAGTACAAATATTTTGAGTGTGTCTTATAATGCCCCTCGTAGATTGTTACTTGTTGGAAACTATCAGTGGTTTAATCAAATTCTAAAAGATCCCGGAAGTGCCGTCCATAAGCCCCAAAGTTATATTTAACCCCATTTAGAAGCCTTTTTCTCTAATTACACAACGATGGATAAAACTGCATTAATAGTTTCTGAAATTAATAAGCGGTTTTAATCTTTTATCTAATCTACTATCTGATAGCATCCCCTGAAACTATTTATTTAGTGAGCAATACGAGCTAGCATGTTTTAATGCACAATTTAATTTGATTCAGATGCACTGATAATACAAAATCTTATAATTTAAACGTCTTACCTTTTAAAAGTGCACCACAAACGGTCTGCTCTGCTGTAACTCTACGGCGCGGCTGCTACATCCGAGAGGCTCCACGAGTCAATGAAGTTGTCAACTAACTCTCTCTTTATAAACCTCTAGACAGACCCACCCATCTCCCTTTGCCTCGAATCTCCAAACGTCGATACTTGACGATGAGGGGTGAGACCGTGTTGAGATGGTTGAGTTGAGATACTCTGTGGACGAACCGGAAACTTCATTGCTTTCAGGAAACCCTTCAGCGTCTATGGTCAAACACAGACGCGACGAGTTTGAAATCACGCTGAAGAAAAAAAAACATCGCGATATTTGGCATTAGTTCACGTGTGTCGGATGTTGGTAAGTAAATACGGTGTTCTAATGTTTGCTTTTCATTGCTTTCTAAATTAAAGAACATTAAACTAGGCGATTAAACACTGTCAATGATGGTGTGCAATAGACCTTCAGTAGAAGCATGGTAAAAACAACACTTACCATGCTTTTTACCACAGTATTGGTAGTTTTAATGTGAAATTTGTTGTAAATACAGAGTAACCACAACACTTACCATAATTTTAATGCCTAATAATGTAAAATTTAAAAATTGTAAGGTCAGTTAGTACTTTTTTTCCTGTATATAATCCCATATTTTATAAATAATGATATTTTCTTTTCTCTTGTATCAGCTGAAAAGACCAAAAGGGCCTTTTGGAAATGAACGGAGGAGACGGAAAGCTGCAAATTCAAATATTTGCAGTATGTATGTGTTGTTTTTAACCCTTTATCAATCATTTTATCAAGCATTTGTTAAATAGTCTCAAAGTCTTAAATTAAAATTAAAGTCAATTCCTGTTTTTATCACGTTTGTAAATCAGTTGTGCCCCTTCGTGGACATTCGGATGTCCCACACTCTGTCAGAAAGTTTATATTAATTCCATTGAATTCTTTTAAATGATTACAAATTGGGCCCAAAATGTTCCAATGATTCACGATGTCTCTCTGCACCTCAGAACTACCTCTGTTTGCAAGAGTGGAAGTTATCATTTGACTTGTCACATGACATCAGATATCCGATTATTTTGTCATAGTTACACTGCTGATAATGATCTGCTTGCATGTGAAACATGTTATTTAAAAAAAATTACATGAATATAGCTTGCTATTAAAGACATACTTTTAATCATGGAAATGCCCACACATCAGTGAACTTATTACATAAAAGCATTTAACATTTAATTATGCAAGACTCTTTACAGAATGAAATCCCACAGTTATGTATAAACTCATAACATCATCAAGTGCTGTGCTGGGCACATTGGCCAACAAGTGTCCTCCAGTGGATCCAATCTGTGGCGTTCTCCACATCTTCCCATGGGACACCGGCATTCTTCAGGTCTTCGTGAAACATCTGTCTCCACGTCTTCCTCTGCATTCTCCTGGTGGTGTCCACTTCATAACTGTGTTTGGGTGTTGTTGTTCGGTCATGCTTAGGATCTGTCCAGGGAGGTGCACCCTTCGCTCTGTCACAGTTTTTAAAAGTCTTCACGTGGACTCCTCCTTATGATCTCTTTGAAACATGCAGAACCAATATTTTTCCATATTGTTGCCTTTATCATAGAAGCACCAGTGCTCATCCGGAGTTTTGGTAAAAGACATATTCATTGCCATCCACTAGTTAGTCATGCAGTGACTTCATGACGCGATAGTCAAATATATATTTCTGCATGTGTGTATAGCAGGTGTTTGTCCAAACAATTGAAGATTGAGAGTGTTTCAGGAAAACCCTCTGAAAACAATCATTATTTATGTAATTCTGTTTGGTGCTGATGGATTATTACAGAAATGACACACTTGACATTATTCTGTGAGTTTGTTATCTTTACATTTATATGGATTTAAAAATGTCTTGCATTTTGCTTCATTAAACCTTTTATTACAGTGTCACTATAGTAAATGTCCACCTTAAGTACATCTATGGTCATTGTATCATTATATCACTACCTGGATAATGTAAATGTTACATACCCGTGAATGTATTTTTATAAGCATTTTATTGCACAGTAAAAGTGAACAATAATCACAAGGATATTGTATTAAAGTTGAGAATGTAAAATGTTATTTTTGTCCCTATTCTTTAAAGGGAAGAAACATATTTTCACATAAAATGTTATCTCATCTCTTGGTTTGTAAAAATAATACTTCATCATAGCGATTTTTTTTTAAAAGTTATGTTTCACTATAATAGATTGCCTTTGTAACTGGATAATTTTTTTTTCTCCTAATTGATTGATTTTTATACTGTTGTGCAGTTTGGGAACTACATTTGTCTTTAAACAGTTTGACATTAAATACTGGAATATGATTACAAAATTGAATGCGTTATGCTTTCATTTATTTTTTACATTTATTTACATTTATAATTCCAAGAGTTCAAATGGCAAAGAATGGTATAAATAAGTGATTAAATGTATAGGCCTACCTTTTCATTTACTGTAAATGTTTAATATACTATTCATCTACTGTAAATGTTAGAAGCACTTTAGTGGATTTTAGTTAAAATACTGCAAAACTACGTCTGCTGTAGTAGGCCATTGCTTAGAAAAAAACGTTTCTCTTTCAAATATATTTATGCATCAGTTTAACTAAACGAAGTAGTATTTCCCTTCAGCCGGAACCGAAGGAGAGATGTCGTCATTTACCATAAATGGACAAGTAAAGTGTGACGCCTCTGTTCAGCTGGGTTGTCATTGGCTGTGACTTTATCGCAGAACTCGCTGTGATTGGACTATCTTTTAACGCATATAAAATTTTTTTTTACTCTTCCAGGGGCCGTCACTGGCCCCTCGGGGGTGGAAGGGCAGTGAAATCTACACAGATGTGTTCTCCTCATCATGGATAACAAACTTTGTTGAATCACATTAAAATATTGGAGTTTTTGATCTCTCCCCCCTTTTCTATTCTAACATCATGCTTGTATAGGTTTTGATGGGTATTGTGAGACCATCTGATGAAATATATGGAAATATTTGGACAAAATGTTGTAATACAATAATAATAATAATAATAATAGATTGATTGAATAGTAGTTGATTATTTTTTTGTATGAACACCAATAAATATAATGGATGAATCATTGCCATTATTCAATTTCCAGTGTTGGCAGTAAAAAAAAAAAAACTATAAATGTACACTTCACTATTACACAAGTATAATGCACCATTTAGTAAAATAACAAAGAAATGGTGCCAAAATTTCATCTTCACCTCCTCTTCTTGCTCCTCACTTGCCTGACATCATGTCCATGCTGTCATTTTGAATGCATTAGTAGATGTACGAGAATGATCAACATGGATCATCTTCAGCTCTGCTTGAAGTGTTTCTTCAGCTCTGCAGCCTCTTGTACTTCACATACCTTCCCTTTATTTCTCTGGAAACTGGCATACTTGTCACAACATGAAAGTATAATTTCATTGGTTTTCATGAGCTGTATGCCAAAATCAACAGTATTTAAACAATAAAAGACCTGAAATATTTCAGTTGGTGTGCAATGAATCTAAAATATATGAAAGTTTAATTTTTATCATTACATTATGGCAAATAATGAACTTTATCACAATATGCTAATTTTTTGAGAAGGACCTGTATAAAGTGACGCTGAGGGGCACCGTTGGCGTATCCCAAGCGACGCTGGGGGCGCTTGACCATGCTTCAATTTTTGAAGTCTCGGGAGTGAGAACGGGTTGGGTCCATATAAGCTGTGAATGCTCTGCATACCCAAGCCATTTGTGGACTCGCTCATTAATATTAACACTATAAATTACTAAAAAATTCCTTTGTTTGAGGTATACCATGATGATAAATGTTGGTATTGAGTATGCAACTATCTGTCATTTATTTATTTGCCAAACCACTGTAATTTTCTTCTGCCAGTGACGGCGACTTCCGGGTATGCTGATCTTACAGCAGCTTTGGCGCCCATGCTCTGCTGTAATGCATCTTCATCAGTGTCGTGCGTTCTCATTGGTTTGCTGGTCTATGCAGGATTTAGTGCGCAGGGTAAGCTGTCCGCGAATCGCCAGATCTTGATCACCAAAAATCACATTGTATTAGATACAAAACTAACTAGACAGAATCAAATTAAAAAGTCATAACTGAAACTGTTTTCATAGTTTTTTATTTTCTCCATAAGGAAATGTATTTTTACTAAAACATGCTAAAATGTTAAAGACAGATTGTAAGCAGACCTACTGCAACTATCCGACTTTGGAAACGATGGTCTTCGTTTGTTAATTATTTCAACGTATTTTTTAAAAGAATACTTTTTTTTTTTAAATGAATTAATTAATTATTATTACTAATAGGCCTATTTTTATGTTATACTTATTTTTAAATCTTAATTAAAAAAAAAAAAAATATATATATACTTATTCTGGCATTTATTTAAACTTACAGCTGTCTTTTAGTGTTTATTTGTTTAGATATGAGACTTTCACAGAAAGTTCTTTCACAGACTTTTCACAAAAAATAGCATATTTTCAAACGACCCTTTGTGCGTCATGTGTGACCCAAACAACACAATTACAGCTCTTACAGGTGATTATGAAGGTATGTCTCAACAGGTAAATATAGGTTATTTTCAATAAGGTCCAACATATCAGAAATGTGTTGTGTCTCAAGAGAGTGAGCAACCGAGTATCTAACACTCTGTGTAGAGTGAACGCGAGCGTTTAGCTCAGGGGTAGGCAAGTTCGGCCCTAGAGAGCCGCTGTCCTGCAGAGTTTAGCTTCATCCCTGAAAAAACCTTACCTTCCTTTAACCTTAGTAATCCTGAAGAGCTTGATTAGCTTGTTCAGGTGAGTTTGATTAAGGTTGGAGCTAAACTCAGCAGGACAGCGGCTCTCTAGGACCGAACTTGCCTACCCCTGGTTTAGCTTAATAAACAAATCCAACGTACATCTGCACCGGGCACAGTTTTGACAGCATATCCGGTTAAAAAGTCACCTCTCGCCACTGATGAAATCCAAGATTTTTTTTATTATCCCCAATAGAAAGCAATGCAATTACTGTCATTCAAGGTCCAGAAAAGTAGTAAAAACATTATTAAAATAGTCCACATGACTACAGTGATTCAACCTTAATGTAATGAAGCAACGAGAATTCTTTTTGTGTGCAAAAAACAAAAGTCTTTAGTACTTTTCTGGATCTTGAATGAGGGTAATTACGTTGCTTTCTATTGGGGATAAAAACCTCTTGGATTTCATCAAAAGTATCTTAATTTCTGTTCTGAAGATGAACGAAGGTCTTACAGGTGTGGAACGACATGAGGGTGAGTCATTCATGACAGAAATTTCATTTTTGTGTGAATTATCCCTTTAATGTTAAGTAAACAGCCTTTTATTGCAGATCAGATGTACATTTTAACAGTGTTGGGGGAAAAGGTATAAAAGTAATGAGTTACAATATTGTGTTTCTCCCTAAAAAAAAAAAATTATATTATATATATATGTTACTTAGTTCATTGTTATGGAAAGTTAGCTTACTTTTAAGTTACTTTTTTTCACATCTGACAGACTATGGAGTTTCTTTTGTGTCTTTTTTACTCAAACAAACATATTGTGTTTGAGAGTAAAACTAATTATTTTGTAATTAAAAAATATATATATTGCAAAAAAAGTCTTCTTAAGGCTCAAAAATAAAGAAGTTGATAACAGAATTATTTGCAGTGCGTGTAAATCTTTGAAAACCTTTATTTTTCCTTGTGCACTTCGAGAACTTTTCATCCCAAACCCACACATTTTGCTCTCTTTTCTGCTGTCTTTTTTGCGGGTCAAAATATTTTGCTTGCGAGGTGAATAGGTTTGCAAGCTGAAAAGTTTTGCAAGTTGAAAAGTTTTGCGAATTGAAAAGTTTTGTTTGCACGTGAAGCTGTAGCTCAGTGGGCGGTCTCTACCAACCAGGATGAAAGGCATTTTTCTATTGGTCACCCTCGATTGAAGTGACAATTTGGCCACGCCCACTACGGTTTCCAGCCTCTGCTGCTGCCACCGAGAAGATAAGAGAAGCGAGAATGGCGAGCAACAGGTCGTTTACTGGGTAAGATAACTAATATCATAAACGCAGTGACAAGTGAACTGAATGATTCTCTCTTCTTATGCTGCCGTTGACTAGATTTTATTAACGTTAGCCAACACTAGCAGCCAGAGCCACCATTAGTAACGTTTGCCGTGTGGTCGATGTCCAGTGTTGCTAGCTGAGCTGACATTCATAATCACATTTGGATTTTCTCAGCGTAAAGGTTGACATAATGTGGTGTAATACTACAAAAAAAAAAAAAAAAGATAATCATAACCTTTATCTCCATACCAAAATCCCAGATGGCCAGACAGTGATTCATCTTTTATAAATCGTTAAAATATTAATGTCTGTGACGCTGTGACCATGGAGACTGTTGTATAGACTGTAAGTATTTTAAACGTGTAACTTTAAAATGATACATGTTTATTATGAATAAATAGCGCTCATAAACGGCCGCGGAGATGGCATTCTCAAGTCAAACTAGCCGGGGCTTGGACCCAGAAACGGCGTTCCTTACGTCACGAGTTAACAAGCGGATATTTTTACCCCAGAACCTAGGCCCAACTCTACGAACATCGAAAATAGTGCCTCTCAACCTTTACACTGAGAAAATCCAAATGTGATTATGAATGTCAGCTCAGCTAGCAACACTGCACACGGCAAACGTTACTAATGGTGGCTCTGGCTGCTAGTGTTGGCTAACGTTAATAAAATCTAGTCAACGACAGCATAAGAAGAGAGAATCATTCAGTTAACTTGTCACTGCGTTTATGATATTAGTTATCTTACCCAGTAAACGACCTGTTGCTCGCCATTCTCGCTTCTCTTATCTTCTCGGTGGCAGCAGCAGAGGCTGGAAACCGTAGTGGGCGTGGCCAAATTGTCACTTCAATCGAGGGTGACCAATAGAAAAATGCCTTTCATCCTGGTTGGTAGAGACCGCCCACTGAGCTACAGCTTCACGTGCAAACAAAACTTTTCAATTCGCAAAACTTTTCAACTTGCAAAACTTTTCAGCTTGCAAACCTATTCACCTCGCAAGCAAAATATTTTGACCCGCAAAAAAGACAGCAGAAAAGAGAGCAAAATGTGTGGGTTTGGGATGAAAAGTTCTCGAAGTGCACAAGGAAAAATAAAGGTTTTCAAAGATTTACACGCACTGCAAATAATTATGATATCAACTTCTTTATTTTTGAGCCTTAAGACGACTTTTTTTGCAATATATATATTTTTTAATTACAAAATAATTAGTTTTACTCTCAAACACAATATGTTTTTTTGAATAAAAAAGACACAAAAGAAACTCCATAACAGACTGGCTCTCTTTCAGGCCTTGCAAATGTTTTTTTTTTTTTTTTTAAATACTGAGAAGTTCTTTTTTGAAATTGTTTAAAACTGTAATGCATTCAACAATGTACATAACATACACCTTCACTTTCTTCTAAAACACTTTTAGAAACTGAAATGAAAAAAAAAAAAAGATATTTAAACAAAATAAGAAAAATGTGGACATCTTTATCCTGTTCGAAAGTTTTCACCCCCCGGCTCGTGTTTCCTTCTGGAGCATCAGTGAATGTTTGAACCTTTTTTAATAGTTGAGTTTGAGTCCCTCAGTTGTCCTCAGTGTGAAAAGATGGATCTCAAAATCATTCAGTCACTACTGTAAAGGGTTCAAATACGCAAAAAATTATGGATATGGATACATTTTTTTCATGTAAAAGTAAGTGTAAATGGTTATGTTTATTAAAATTATAAATACTTGTATCATTATTAAACACTCGTTGGGCACTTACATCCACTTTTCCATTTTCTTTATTTTTATTGAAAATAAATGCCTTTCTGAAATTCCATTAGTTACAGAATCCAAACATGAGCAAAATCAGCAGAGAAAAAGCAAAGATGCTTTCAGAGGAGAAGACGACGACTCTCAGATCTCCAACTGCTCGCTCACCATTAACTGAAGATGAAAGAATGAAAAAATACATTTTGAAGGTTTGTGCTTATTACTGTAGATCATGCAGTAGTCGTCAACCTACAGAGTCCAAATCTGACCAATAAAGACAGAGATGATGATGTCAGAATGATCAGTTTATTGCAATTTGCAGAAATCAAAAGTTTAGAATATTTATATATTTAAAATGTTGGATTTTTGTTACCAAACAAATTGGCTAGATTTGTTTTGTAACTGACATAGTCTAACAAAAAAAATCATCTTTTAGGCCCTGTTTACACTGGTATTAAGAGGAGTTTTGGTCAATCAGATCACAAGCAGACGAAGGAGACACATTCCCGTTTACACCTGGGGCCTCATTTATAAAACTGTGCGTAGGATCCCTACTAAAAGTGTACGTACGCGCACAAGCTAGATTCTGCGTACGCACAAAAAAAACAGATTTATAAAACCATGCGTACGCCAGAACCTGCGCACAAATCCCTTTATAAATCCCAGTCAGCGGAAGATTGTGCGTACGTGCATCTCCACCCTGTCTCCTCCCCGAAATCACCATATATGGAGCTTACGACGCCTAGTTTTACTATGCATAACCTCATCTGCATATCATTTCCATACATGTTCCCATCCACGTGACATCCACGGTTAACACCGTCAAAGGTACAAGACATTGGAAAATATTAGATATGGACTATAAATGCAATTTGTGCCATGCATTATATTGATAAAGATCATCCAATATCCTCTTTATGTTTTAGAATAAATATATCAAAACATCCATAAAAACAAAATTGTATAAAATACTTAAGATAAAGGTTTTAGAATAGAGCCGATTCATTCATTTCCACTGGCCAGATAGTATTTGAATAGTTTTAAACAATTCAAATCAAATTTATGCAGTTTTGCTGATAAGGTGAACATATCTTTTAGGAAGTTTATAGGCTATTATTTATAGGCTATTATTTATTGCAGTGTAAATACAATTGTCTGAAACGGCGCGTCACTGACAAAGTATTTTTAAAAGAAAACATGCAAATCTTACCGTTTTCCTCAAATGATATCCTTCAAATGGTAATTGTTTGAAGATCCTTCACACGAACACCTCCTGCAGCTGTGGTGTACAGTAAGATATTATTGGACCTATTCAAACTGGACAACGGACCGTTCGACCACCGAATCCAGCAGCGTCTTCCATAATATCTAAGTTAAGAGTGTGCATCACTGATCGTCATTCTTGAAAAAATATTTTGTCATAACATCTGCAGTGTGGTTTAAAGAGGAATTATTGTGCTTCCAGCGCTCCTCGCTGTCATTAAAACAGCGTGTCACTGGAAAAGTGATCGAAAGTAGCACATCTACTATCTCAATTCATATCACTTTTGTCTCCCCTGGGGGGGGAGCATCCATTATGATGATATGTTATATACGCACATACCTTTTTATAGCCCATTCATTAAAAAAAAAAAAAAATAGTAAATTCAAAGTATTTGCACCTGGTTAAGAATGCTGATAATGATAATTCAGGTTGATGCAATTTGATTTATTGGGTGATGTAATAGGATAATTTAGAAGTTTTTCATTTTAAATAGTTATTGCTATTTGGGCCAGTTGGTGTCGCCAAAACACATACTCTTCTAAAAGAGTGCGTACGCACGGTCAAGAGCATCCTTACGGTGCGCACTTATTTACGCCAAGTTTATTTTTTATAAATCCCAATATGTGCCTGGAAAAATGCGTACGCATATTTCTATGCCCATTTTGTGCGTACCCAACGTTTATACATAAGCCCCCTGGTGTTTTGATCCATCTCTTTTGTCCACTTTCAACCACTTCTGTCCTGATTTCTTCGAGGGGAGGGACTATGGGTGGGTAAATGTATGGGCTTTTTTCAGATCTTTCGATCTAATAGACGAAATAAGCTCAAGCTGTTTACATATGAATGCGACTGGAGGCAACAGAAAATCATACAAAGAGCAGCAACTTTAATTTCTGCTCTGACAGCTGAAAGACCAGCCAAACACTTTTCTTGGCATGTTTTTCATCTTCAAACCAAACCTGAGTCTCTAGCCAACAAAGTTTAAATCATGTCTGGCTAGCGCGTTTCCCATAATGTCTATGTATTAGGTCAGTAGGCGGATAGTCTTTTGTGGCTGTTAGAACACATGAGCGTTTACAGTACGAAAGGAATCCGGTCTAATGCATTTTCGATTAACTCTGGAAGTGGTCGTAAGATCAAAATATTTTAGACACCATTAACGGTTGACATCATCCACTTACGATCCGAACGACCAAAATGCATCTTAATGCTAGGTGTAAACAGGGCCTGACTTTTTATAATTTAAAACAAAAGGTTGCCAACTGCTGTTCAAGTGTTGTTCACTCACCTGTTGTCAGTATCAATTCAGTCATCAGTGTAACAGAGTTCAGAGACAATGGTAGGAGGATATCAAAATTCGACAGCAGATATTAGATATTATAACTAAAACTGTTGCACTATTTTGAAAAATTATACTTTGGACACGGGCTCATTTGTTTGTTAGATATGATCATATACAGTTTTACAACATAAACGCTGATCAGATTGCATTATTTCTTGAAGAACGATGACACAGAGCAGATCATTCAGAAGAAATGTGATGCAAACAATGGACAATATATCAATATTTCATGGACAAAAAGTACTGTTTTTTTGTTTTGCAATATTTTAACCAAGTGCTACAGATTGGATTCATCTTGCGATCTCTATTTCATTATAAAGGTATGAAGTCCCATTTGATTTTCCATGTTGTTATTTGCACACCCAACACTACTGGTGTTGGAGCATCTATATCTTAAAAAAACACCGTAGATTGACAGTAAACCTTTAGAACTTTCTGATGATAAAACTTATCTTCATTAATATTTTAGATAGTATCTAGATAGATAGCTCCTTTGCTGCTAACATGGTCACGTCAAGCTAGGCGGGCATGGTTTCAGCAACCAGTCATATCAGCTAAAACCACGTCCCGCCTCTTTACCCATTTCCAGTTATCCGGGAATGACGTGCGGTGATGCAGAGCTAAGATGGCAGCGGCCTCATTTTTGCTTCAAATCTGCTATTTAGAACTGTATGGGTGACGTCACGGACACTACGTCCATATTTTTTTACAGTCTATGGTCAAAATATCTAAAGAACCTTTTCCCTTTTTCCACTATAAAGAACCTTTAATGTAATGGAAAGATTCTACGGATGTTAAAGGTTCTTCATGGAATCATTGATGCCAATAAAGAACCTTTATTTGTAAAAGTGTGTCTTACTTTAACGGCCATGATTTGTTGGCTGGGTTTGTGCACCATCTTGTTGACAGAGCCATACGCTCCTCAGCCGATCTCTCCGAGATCCTTCAGGTCTTCCGCCGTGAAGTCCCAGTGCTGCTCCGGAGAGATCTTCAGCTTCCCAGATGACTCGATACTGTGTGTTCGCAGCCGTTCTCTGAAAAAAAATAAACAGATGTGCAATGTAAAGAGTTTCATGGTGAGCTTGAAAGACGAAACTGAAGACTAGTATTGATTTTCTCCACAGAGTTGAAGTTCAAAACTCACAGATGCAGGGGAAATGAATAGAAATGCTAGAGAAGCTAGTTATTTGAATTTCTAAAGTTTTAAATTTGGATATTTTTCTTACAAAAACACATTGTCTCACTTCAAAAGGCCTTTATTGACTCAGGACTGAGTCTCATCAATGTTTTAGTATCAGTCAGATGTGACGGGAGTGGAAGAGCCGTCAGATGATCCGTACTCACATGTGTGGGTTCTGGAAAGGAAGTCCGGCAGTGTTCAGAGTGATTCTGGAAGTAGGTTTGATTGGAGGATTGGCAAAATTTAACTTCAGGGCTTTACGTTTACCTGACAGAGGAGGAAGAGACACAAACACACTCAGACAGCTTGAAGATAAAGTTGCGGGTGTATTTTAGTTCAGGCTGCCATAGGATGAGATCTATAACTAAGCCATGGAAGATGTGGGAAGAGACAAAAGTTCACTAGAGACATGCACATCTGAGCACCAGGAGAGGAACCCGAGAGCCAGATTTCCTAAAGCCATCAGGACATGCTGCGGGTTTGAAACATGTTCAATGTACAAATGTGGAAAAACATGAAGGGCGACGATGACTTTAGCAAATCTGGCAGCAGAGGACAGTGACTGCAGTCCTGACATGCTCAAACCCTTCATTTAACATGACCAAATCAGCAAATCTTTCCCATCTATGTCCACTCATGGCAGACAACAGATAATTAAAAAGATCTGATCACATCCGGACACAAAACGGAAGATCTGAAACAAAAAAAGAAGAAAGAAAGAAGACACTTACCTTCACCTCATGCAAAACTCAACAACCCAAACACAAAATGATGTAGGAAACGTATCTAGCGAGCGAGAGGTGCAGCGTCCATTATAAGCACTAAAAATATCCACAACAACAATGAAGCCAATGCAAACAACAACGTAACAGAACTAGAGATGCACCGAAATGAGTTTTTACCAAAACATCGAAAACAGAATTAAAGTTTTCATTAGCCGAGAACCAAAACTGAAAATAAAGTTTATTTCTGGGTAATTGAACTCTTTATGCTGTTCAAGGTGTCGTGTTTTCAGGTGATAAATTAAAGTTCTTTGTTGTAAATGTATTGATATTTTGATTTTGAATTTGACAAATTGTACATATTGCTACTCTAGAATCAAAACTGTATCAAATGCATAATTGAAGAAGTGCAATTAAACATAATGATAAATCTTTCCTCCAAAACTATTTCCAAAATTCATTTCTTTTGCTGCTTTGTGCAGAATTATTAAATTAAATACATTAATGTGTGTTATCCATCTCTATTATATCTTTAAATTACTTACAGTCACATTATTTTATTTTATTACAGCCTTTTCTAGTATGTATTTTGGTCGGTAACTCTACTCAGTTTTCTGTAGGTATTAAAAGTAATTTCTGAGAAGAGAACATTTTTATTTTTCTGCTTCTTTTGCTATAATAGCAGGGTAGTTTTGTGACACCATTTCTGCTTTCCACATAACAAAGATATGCTCATTCAGTTCACAAGGATTTCTGGGAAGGACTTTCAAAATGTTATTGTTAAAAAAAGTTCATTCACAGTGTTTTCTCAAACTATAATTCAATGCTACTGTTTCCATATACAAACTAGTGAAAATTAAATTGACGAATGATAATTTAAAACAGACAACAAAGAGTATTTAAGCACCAAAAACACCTTTAGATTCATGGAAAATGCTTGTTTAAAGAGTCTTTAGAAACTCTTTTGGAGGATACACAAGTCTTTGTGAAATTAAGGACTATTTTCCCTCCACCACAAGAATGTGAGGATTCGAATACCAGAGGAACGGCATTTCTGAAATCTCACGGCATGTGCGTCCATGTCCCAACAAGCTTGTGTTTGTTCGAGATGCACATGCCAAAAACATCCCAGCAGTGTCGAACACTAAACAAAATGCAAACCCAAGAAACAGGGAAGACAGCTACAACCCCCAAGGCAATAATCACTGCACCGGTTAGTAGAAAAGCCGTCTGAAACACCTGAAGAAACAACCACCAGAGCTTCCATTACTGTGTGTGAATGAAATGCCAAAAACTGATCAATACAAAAAGTGTTCATGATTATTTCAGTAATCTTGATCAAGTAAGGGCTGATTTTGATTCATTTAATGGACTAAATCAAACGAAAGTGAGGACCAATCGACTGTCCAGAAGTCAATGGAAGCTCGAAGCTCTAGACTTGTGCCGATTAAACTATGAGTTTATGACTTAATTTTCATTTTTAGGGCGAACTATCCCTTTAAGTTGATCTAGGACTCTCTCAGGACAGACCGAATAACCACCCGCCACCTCTAGCATGCAGAGCAGTCAGTCCTAGACCGGCACAAGTCTAGCAGAGCCCGCGTGAGGACGGATTAGTGTCGGGCAGAGGACAGGCTTCCCCAGACCAGCGTCAGACGTGAGCAGAGCGGACAGACACGGTTTAGGAGTGTAAGACCTGAGGTCATTTATTAGCTCAATTTAATTGTTACAGGGAATAAGAATTGAATCAACTGTAAATGATTCACTGTAAATGATTCAGAATTAATATTTAACACTTCATCAATTATTCGTCCAGCGAAAACTGAGGTTGTCTTTTACCAATTCTGGATAAAATATTATTCTGCGGCCAACAGTAACAATATTTTATTATGATTATTATTATTATTGTAATTATTATATTATAAGCAAGAGGTAACTTGATCTTTTACGTTTAAGGCAGTAATTTGACACACAGCACAAGAAACTCGTATATGTGAAAATCAAAACAAGATTTATTGACTACTTCTAATGATTACAGGAAACTAAGGCTAAACACACACACACACATACACGTACATACATGCACACACATTCGCGGAGTTGATATGAGTCATGAAAAGTCCCAAGTTCAGTGCTAACTTAACTCATAACCTGAGGAAAATCACAAAAGCAGAGCTTTGGCTTGATTCTTTAGGTTTAAAGGAGTTTCACCAGTTTCCAGCAACAGAGAGAAGTTTGCTTGTACCTGCGTTTGCTCTGACAGCTGAGGTAATCGGGTTGTTCCGTGACTCGTGTACAGCGGAATCCCGTTCTGGATTGGCTGTCTTTCAGGTGACGTCTTCTCGGGAAAGCCCTGTGGGTTGCGCGGAAGCTTTGAAGGATGCTGTTGGCTGGTGCAACGCGCTGTTCTGAGCGTCTGGCTTGAGCGGCTCTCTTCTTGGGAGACTTTGGTCAGATATTTCACAGAGGGTTGCGGAGTCTGGATGTGACGGCTGTCGAATGATCAGCGGCGCAGCTTGTGGTTGAAGTCGGGTGTTAGATGGAAAATCAGCCCTGGTCAATCAGTTATCAATGACCCATGCGACTTTTCCGCCGTGGTCAAAGTAGCGGTGTTTCGGCTACCGGCTTCTGACCGATTTCGAGCGATTTCTGACCGACTTCTGACTTCCAGCTTCTGACTTTTTTAGCTTCTTCGGACAGCATAGTTTTAAGGGAGCGATCCTCCAATGAGACGTTGCTACGGAGATTAGACACGCCTCGTCTATTGTCTATTGATCACATCGCGTGATATCTACAGAACATTCTCCTGTTTTATTAACAACTTTATAAAGTTTCTTAATATTTTCCTGATACTGAATTTCAATGTTTCATTCACACAGAATTACAGAGAATTATAAATTCTGCATTTAGAACTCAAACATGACACACTTCTTACACACATATTATTAGACTGACCTAATTAAAACAATGATTACCAGAGAAAGAAGAGGCATACGGGAATACAAACATATACGGCATTGACTCCAACGTGTTAGTAATCACACCATAGCAAATGTTATTCTGGATATAGTTAATACTTCAAGTAATCGACAATTGTCCCTTTTGAGATTCAAGATTGAGTCCTTAAGCATAGTTTAAACTTTGACCGGAGTCACGAGTGACCGGGTCAGGATGGATTGCTCAATACAAGGGAGGTATTGATAGGACAGATTCGTCTTTAAATCCGTTGATGGGTGTTTTCCTGTTCCGTCCGATAATACAAGAGGGTTTTGTGAGAGAATCAATAGATTTAATGTGATCAGATCCACGTGATGGGTTCTGATTAGTTTATTGCTGATGAGCTAAGAAGTCCTTTAGACAGAGTCCTTTGTTAAAAGAAGTCACGTCATCACTTCTGTTACGGCTAGGTGTTTCCTGTCAGGAAATAGATCTTTTGGACCAAATGAAGCTTTGTTCAATCATGTTGTTCATTGATAAAGTCATTGGTAAGTTCTGTCGAACGAGTCCCTACAGGAGGCTTGGCTTACTTTGGGGAAGTCCAGACAGGTTTATCTGAAACCCTGGTGGTGAGAAGAACAACGAACATTTCACTCATCAACACAGAAAGAAAAACACCTTCATTTTGTCACCATAACCTGCTCTTCATAGCGATAAAGTTCCCATTAAACCTCAAAATCCAAGAAAACCGCCAGACGGACCTTATGTTGAGAATCTGAACCGCACTAAAACCAAACCTTTGTGCCGGGATGTGCATCAGTGAACCGGTAAACACGGACACATGCAGAGGAGTTTCACACACAACAGCAACCAGAAATCAGCAGAATGTAAAATAATGGAAAATACCAGACAAAAAAAAAAAATAAATAAGGAAGAAGAAAAAAATATATATTCGGCAGTTCTGGGAAGAACAATTTCACAAGGTCTCACCGTGGTCCAGCATCAGGGAGGATTGTGGGTAAGAGGAGGCAAGAGATAAAGGGAGAGAAATATCATGAGGTGAAATAATGCATTTCATTGGTTTAATAACAAATTAAAAATAATCCGTCCAACTGAACTTCAGAAGTGGAAAAAGATTCATGTGTTGGAAAAAGATTCATGTTAGGTTATTTCATAACAGGTACATACACTGAAAAAATGAATTAGGTTTTACCTCAAAACCATTTTCACTCAGAAATTGCAAGTAAATGTCAAAAACTAATTAAAGAAACACTGAATTAAAGGCACAATATGTAATTTTCACCACTAGAGGTCGCTTATTCAAAACAAAGGCGGAATCATGGGAGGTGTTGCGGAATCATGGGAGGTGTTTTTGCGGAATTTTGGTTTTTGCAGAATCATGGGAGGTGTTGTCTTCACATCTACAGTCAGTGGAAAAGAATCCGATGGGATTCTGGCAGAAATCATATTCATGGATTACTAATATGAAGCAGGGTGGGGCTGAAAGCCGTTGGAGCGGAACGAGGCCGCTGGAGCGATTGCTAATGAGAGACGAGCGCGACAAACGTCTCAAGAGCATGGGGAGCTTTTATTATGCCACAGACGGCTACTTCCGCTTCTTTCGGTCAAGCATATGTGGGGTAACGCAGCATTGTTTTATCATATTAGAAACATTTGTGTGTTGAAAGTTGTTATAATGCTACTCTGTGCATTCGCTCAGCGGCTGTTATGAGACACTTGTTGCACACTGTAAGCTAGTTCGATATTAGACATGATAAAACATTGTACTCACGGTAAATCAAGAAAACGAGATTTTAACAATAAGACTTACTGTGTTGAACTATATAACATGATCACTTTTCTGTCTATAAATGTATCCAGTTACTCGCCTGTCTAATAAAACACATAATATATTAAAGCGTCTTTGGTGTTTCCATGGTTTCTACCAAATAAAACCAGAAACCGAGGGTAACGCAGGTATGAGTCATTCAGAGTCTTGCATGCGGGCGGATACCCGTGGGTACCCGACAGGTGACCCGCCAAATTTTATGTAACAGGTGGAATAATATTTACGTGTCAGGTGCAGTGCGGGTGCAGGTCGGACGCACAGTAGGCATGGGTGGACTGCGGGTCAATTAGCCAAGACTATTCCAATTCAATTCGGTGCATCTGACAGCTGCTTTCAAATGATCCCGTGCTTATTTGTGTTCACGCTCTGTCTGAAGACTGTTAAAGGCTTACAGCAAGATTTGCAGTGCTGAGAATTGTAGCCAGTCGTGCTGCATCTGATTGAAAGCTATAGTGATTACATTAAGGGAGCACGCTTTGCTCGCTCTATGTATTTAATATAGGCTATTCACAATTTGAATAAAAGTTTAAGGAGGACAAAGAGGACCAGCGTCCAGGTAAACACTGCTGAGTTTCAGAAATGACAACCGCGTTCAAATGCTGAGTGAATCTGCTAAAATATTTACTAGCTTTAAGCTTACAGTTAGATAGGCGTACAAAAAATTCTTTGCTCCATGAGAAAATTTTGTCAACCTAATGTTGTAGATTTAATGTGGGTGTGGGTGTGGGTCGGGTCGCGGTTTTTATGTCAAACGGGTCAGGTACAGACTGAAATTAGTGTTTCTGTCGGATATCGGGTTGGGTGTGCTGTTAATAACTGCGGGTTTATCAAACAGGACCCGCGCAGGACTCTGATGGCACCGATAGGCAAAACACGGACACATTCTGTTACTTATTTCTCTGGATTTAAACATTCTTGGAAACATGGGATAAGTACAAGTCAACAAAATATAAAACTGTTCTAGGGGTTTTTGGATTTTTTCATTCAAAAATCTTACATATTGTGCCTTTAAACATGGAACCCTGAATGGATTTTTTTTTTTGTGAAACACTACAATAATAATTGTTTTACTTACAACTTTGAAAAATACTTTTTTCAGTCTAAAAAATAAGGAAGTTTTGCAAAACAAATCCATAATGAACATGATCTACAAAAGGTAAATGTGCAGCAGATTAATCTGAAGACAAGATCGCTGAGATTAACTTCATAAATCATGCGAAGATAATTCATGTGTGTTTCCTCCTCCTGTGTGAATGTGAAGCCAATGAATAACCTTCCCAACCACACCAGACAAATCACGTCAGACAGCGTTTTCAGGAAATACAGGAGTGGACTGCTGTGATTTTGGAGAAGCACGGAAAACGTGAGAAACTGTTTTCAACAAAAACAGGCAACTAATGCAAAACTGAAGGGTTTCTACATTGAGATTCAATAACTGGATATTAACTGTCATATAAAGAGACTGAAACCAATGCAGAAAAGAGTAAATAAAGTCCTCTTGTAATTATTTTTTCATGATTTACTGTCATTTTTACTACAGCATCTATAATTTTCTAGTACAACAATTTTTTATTTAAAAAATCTGCATTATATTGGCTTAGTGAATCTTAGACCAAAACGAACCAGTTAGTGTCAGCAATACATGTCAAGACAAATAAAACTAATTGTAATGAGCTTGTTGATAATTTTATGATAAACTAAATTCAAACACATTGGTGTCCTTGTTCAAACCTGCAATCTTTCTGTCACCAGCTCACATATTTTAACCACTATACGCCAAACCATGTCGAAAATAAACCAAGACCATTGAAAGAGTCGCATTTTACTCTATTTCGAGCTGCTTTCTGGCTGCACATATCCACATTTGATGTTAAAACAAAAAAATGGATATCAAATTCACACTATTATACCTGGTTAATGTCCTAAACTAACCCACATTATACCTCAAATGCAAGTTATGGTAGAATAATGCCCTAAATGACTCAATCACAAATATATTAATCATAAACACATATCATGTGGTCATTTGAGTCATAAAAATACCCAAATACAATTATAAACACATTTCTGTGGTATTTTATGACAGAGCCCTTTAAACTGGAGGGTGTGGAAAACATTAGAGGAAAAAACAATGTAAAACATGTTAAAAAAAAATAAACTAAAATATATAAAATTTGATTAATGAAATGAGTAAATATATAAATAGACAAAAAACAGAATAAAATAATAGTAAAAGTACAATATTGTGTAAAAAAAAACGTAATGTAATAGTATAAAGCAAATATTTTTCAAATAATGTTTTAGACATTTTAATATTATTTTTATAGTTTAAATTGAGTATTTACAAAAGAAAGATGTCTTTTAAATTTTAGGATGGGGTCAGTCATGCGATGATATTTGGTTTGTGTGATTGATAAATCATCTACAACATTAGCAGTGATCTTACCATTCAAGTGTCATTTCCTTATGAAATCAGGTGTATTTATTCATCTGGCTCCACAAATTATATAAATAATCATTTCATATATTGAGAAGAAACATTTTAATCACGCGCATTCACCTGAAATTCACATTAGCATGAACGCATCGTTAGCCTGTTAGCCCTGCAGCTAAACATGTCAACAAACTCCAATGACAGTCAGAAAGCCAAACAATGGCATTAAACGAATTAATGTAATACTAACAGAGAAACTGGACTTACAAAATATTCATTTATACACGGTTTACGTGGTAAATAATGTATTTATCTGGCTGAGGAATGAAATTTTCACAGGCCTGGCTGTCAGTGTTTGACTAAAGCAGTTAGCCGTGCAGCTAACAAGACTAAAATTACAATTAAAATTACAAGTATAAATGCTGTAAATTACTCAAATAAACACAATTCTGAGCTACACTCAAGCCTAAATCAGTCGCTCAGTTAAAGCAGTGATAAAGCGGTTTGATTGTGACTGAGTCAGTGTGATGTCTGTAAACTGTCATTGGATCTGATGGCAGGGCTGCGGTTCGGTTCGGTGTGTTTCTGACCTTGCATGCTGCTCATGGTGCTGCTGATGTGCTGCTGGCTTTGGGTCGGGTGCTGCTGCGCGCTGCTGCTGCTCAGGCTGGAGGCTGCTGCTGCTGATGGGTTACTGCTGGAAGCTGGACGTCGCCATTTGGGTTTGACTTCCAGCAGCCAGCGCTGGGCTGCAATGCAGAGAGAGACAGCAGAGCAACAGCCAGTGCAGCGCGCGCGCGCGCGCTCTCTCTCTCTCTCTCTCTCTCTCTCTCTCTCTCTCTCTCTCTCTCTTATTTCAGACAGGAATAAAATAAAATGAAACATTTGTTTTTTATGTGACCTGAATGTATTCTTGACAGGTTTCGTGAGATCCACCTCAACACATCACATATAGGCTGCATAACGAAGGATAAAATAAAAGTAAACTGAATATATACAAAAAAATATTATATTATAGGGTGAATTCAGGTTGATTGGGACACTTTTTCATCTCAAGGGCAAAAAGTGTCCCAATCAATAAAATTTCTTTATATATTTGTTTATATACAACATTATGCATACTGTTTTTTCTTTATTTAATTTAATTTTAATTTTATTTTATTTTAATTTTCGGGTTAAATGAGACCTAAATGTATTCTTGATGGGTTTTGTGAGATTCAGATTCACTTCAACATATACCGGCTGCAAAAATAAAATAAAATAACTAATTAACTAAAGAACACTTTTTTTAATAAATAATAATAAAAAAAAAAAATCCCTTTTCATTAAATAATTTATTAAGAATACTTTTACAGATATTAACAGTTGAATATGAGACTCTGAAGATTAATTAATTTTAAATTAAATGTCCTTTATTGGTATGACACAACATTTAGTATAAAATAAAGAAAATAGAATAGAATTGAATATTTCATTGATTTTTTGTTTTGTTTTTGTTTTTTATGACTTTTTCCAAGTCATCTCAAGGGCAAAAAGTGTCCCAATCACTAAAACTAAATAAATAATATACAATTTCTTTACAGATTTTTATATATACAACATTATTCATACTTTTTTTTTTTTTTCTTTATTTTATTTAAATTTTCGGGTTAAATTAGACCTAAATTCAGATTCAGATTCACCTCAACATATACCACATAGGCTAAAAAATAAATAAAATTAAATTAATTTATTTATTAAAGAACACTTTTTTGACAGATATTAACATTTGATAATGAACTCTGAAGATCTATTAATTTTAAATTAAATGTCCTTTATTGGTATGACACAACATTTAGAATAGAATAGAATAGAATATTTCATTGCAAGTTTTTATCTTTATAGAAAATGTAATGAATCATTCTTGAACAAAAGCTCTTCCTCAGGTTCATGATTTAGATGAATGAGTGTGTGAAACTACATTATCTGTGTCCAGTTTGATAATCAGATTTTTACTGGTTTAAAAATAATCAGATATACTTAAATACATCATTTATTTAATTAAATAAAAATTATTTATTAGACATGTATTAATTGTTGTTTGCATTTCGAATCCAAATGGCCTGTGAGCGCAACAGTGGTAAACTTCATTTCCCATAATGCTTCATCCTGCAGTCGTCATATCCGGAAAACCGTAGTTATAAAGTTCAGTGTGTTTAGAGCAGAGAGATGTTAATAAACTCATTGTGAATAAATGTACAAGAGTCCAAATGAAGAACAAGATCAGAGTCTCGTTTTCTCAGATCATCTGGAGAGTTTGTAATTTATTCATGTCAGTGTTTTTCTCGCTGGCGACTTACGCGCAGGTAAATGTTACTGTCAGCTTTGAATACACTGAATGTAAATACATTAAGAGATAATTTTCTGCTTATTTGTTTGTTTATCTTCAGATAAATGATCCAGATGCTGCTTTGTGGATGGTAGAGATTCACTTTCACATTAAATGAGAAACATTATTTCTGCTGCTCTAAAACATTCATGTGTCTGATATTGTTTATGATGATTTCTGCAGGTTGGTTATGCAGTTCCAGCTGGATTGTGCTTTTTGATTTGTTGTGAACAACAAATAACAGGTAAGAAAGTCAAGAAGTTTTTCATGAATCAAACTGAGACGCGATGCTGCCATCTAGTGGACTGAAGTAGAAATACATCAGAGATCACAGTTATTTACATTTGTTTATTGCAACATTAGAAATAATAAATCACAATGTTATGCAGTAAAAAGACAAGAGACGATAAATACAGACTATATATAAAAAAAACTGTGCAAGTGTGCAAAGACTATATATTCAGTAAATAAGATATGACTTCTGACTTAGTGCATGCATTATTCACATACAAAACCGCACATACCGTAAGAGATTATATGCTATAATTCATGTGCTCTTCATGTGCTTGTTTCCTCTACATTTGGGCTCATTCTGGGCTGGAAACATTATAAGGAGGGAATTACAGATATTTTCCAGCAAGAGGAAGGAAGGTGACAATAATTCAGAGTTTTGAGCCCAGATTCAGTCACATTAGAGGAATAAAACAGATTTATTTCACCGGTGTAATCTTTGCCCTTAGGGAGTGTTGTGGACTCCTGCTGACGGTTTTCTGGCTGCTGCTCTGCAGACATTCAGGAAGGTAAACGCTTTAACATGCAGACATGTTGTTCTGAAGACTGTGATTCAGTATGAATGTTTTTCAGCTATATATTATGAGCATTAATATCTGTTTCATGTCCTGCAGGAGTCCTGTCGGCTCCGTGAGGATCTGCACTGCTGTGGGAATCACTGTGTTTCCCTTCATCACATGGATCTATTACTACATGAACACAGAGCTGAGGAAACACTGGCCTGAACACTGTACAACTGCTCTCTGATCAGAACAAAACACTGAAGAAACCACATCTGAGCTCCAGATCAGCAGATCAACTCAACTTTACTGAAGTGGACTGATAATAAGAGACGATCAAGAAATGTTTAATAATTCAAACAGTGTAGAAATACAAACTCTTTAAACTCCATTGCTCAAACTTGATGATAATGTTATTTGTCTTTGTTCTCTCAATATCCTGCATTTATCTGAATGCACATAACATTATATGTGTCATAATGCTTTTATAATGTAGATAATGTCATAATGAAGGATCCGATCTGCCATCTGAAGATTAAATATTCAGTGTTTCTGATTTGTTTACACTGTTGAACTCGGCTTACAGCTAGAATCAGTTTGAAAAATAAATCATCACGTATATACACAAAGTAAATGTGTTACACAATTCATCACATCCTGCATATATTTACAGCTATTTACAAAACCAGGAAAACACATTATATTAACAATGAATAACGTCATTACGCTGAACTCAGCTTGATCACTGTCAGAGCTTAAGAGTTTTGATCAAACCGCCAGTGTTATTTTTTTAGTGCTTTTCACAATCCATGTGGTTTCAAAGCAGAAATTTATGCCTTAATGTCTTGATGAGTTTGAGATAAATCAGGAATAATAATTTCCTCATGTTTGTGACAGCACTGAATCAGGCTGAGTTTCCTCCTGATCTTCAGTCTTCTTCAGCGGTATTGACTCGTGTGTTTCTTCTGTTTTCTGCTTCTGCTGCGATCTTTTGAGTCGTCTAGATCTCACTGCCTTCTGTGTTTAGAGAAAGACGTGTCATTTAAACAGTGTCCATGAAACATCCTCATACTTTTGGAGAATCATGTAGTATGAAGTTAAAGTCTTCTGATGTTGCAAATCTCAAATCAACACAGCTTTATAAATGATACTGACCTGACAAGACTGCAGACAGTTTGTGATCTCTGTAAAGTCAGAGAAAAACAGAGAGAAGAGATATTAGCGGATCTGTTTGAATCTGATCATTCTCAATTAAATTGAATAAATATTCACATAAACCTTTGAAAAAATGACTTATAATTTTAATAACTGCTGTTACTTTTAAAGAAAATTTTAATATTGACTCTGAGTGGTTTAAGACACTAAAAATTTAACCCACTTTAAGTTAAAAACTGAATTTAATTGCTGCCTAAAACAGATATGGAAAGATCCCTGATATACTGCAGCTCAATCAATGACCTGAATGAACCAGAGAGCAAATAAACACAAAGATTGAACTACAACACACACAGACATCAACACTTATCACACATGCCACAATAAGAAAGATCTGAATAATGTTTTTATTACAGATGTGCTCCACATCTCTCAGGTCATGCGATGATCTTGTGTTGTTCAGTGTTTGTGAGGTCGTGATATAGTAACGCTGTTCTCTCTGTAATCGTCATTCATCTTCACTACGGTCACGTACACACTGCAGCTAAATTCAGTTTAAGTTCATCTTTTAGTGTCTAATCCTGTTCTGTTCACACACAGTTCAGTAAAATACAGGAGTGAAAACCGCATACAGTGTGAACCGAACTGAACAACTAGTTGTTGATGTATTTATTGTGCATTGGAGATGTGTCTCTCTTCTGTCTGCGGTGAATCACAGGGAAAGCAGCACGAGCCTCGATTCATTTGTTTGGTCGGAAACAGCGAACAAGAACAAGCCCACAATAAAACAAAATAAATCCAAAAGATTTACCCAGGTGAAAAAAAAAACATTTCAATAATATACTTAAGAAGTACTAAAGGAGAATTTTTAGTATATTATTTTTATGTATATTAAGTACAAAATTAGTGAGCAAAAATAGAGCACTTTAAGATCATCTTAAGGCTAAGTGTACTCAACTGTGCTATTTTGAGACACCATGAAATATGAATTAAAATGTGCTTTTAATATACTGTCTGTATTTAAAAGATATATTTAGTTACTACTTATAGTACACTTGAACCCATAGCGTGCTACAAGTGGTAACTATAACTTAAATACGGAGATAGTATATTAAAAGCACATTTTAGTTCATATTTCATGCTGTCTCAAAATAGCACAGTTGAGTACACTTAGATGTTCTTAAGATGATCTTAAGAAGTACTGAAGATGAATTTTTAGTATATTAAGTACAAAATTAGTGTGTGAAAATAGAGCACTTTAAGTATATTATTGAAATGTACTTTTTTCACCGGGGTTATGCTGAAAACAAGACAAAAATATCCCGTCCCGCACCTGCTCACTTTAATAACTCCATAAATTCAACTGCTTTATGACCCAAGCTTACACTAAAAGCGCAAAAACGCTTATAATAAGTGGACATGGCAACACTCTGTGAAGCAGCTCCATGACGCCTCCGTTGACTGTGATTTAGTTAAAAATGCTGAACATAACGAGTCTTTTGTCGCTGTAATATTTTAAAATAGCGAATACCAAACATGAGATACCAGGACATTGCTATGGTTACCATGGTGTCAATCATCACAGTTTCAGGAGCGAGATTTATTATAAGATTATTATGAGTCTGAGATGAACAGCGTCCAGATACACCTAAAGTGAGTGTGTTTGAGTCTCTCAGTCACTGTCAATCAAACAGCAGCAAATCAACACAAACACAGACACACAATCTGTGTTAAATATGTGAATGAATCAGACTTCAGGCACTTTAACTACAGCAGAAACTAAAGGATTGATCATTTATTTAATGAATCGTGTTTGTTCTGAAGAAAGACAAATGATTGAGAGAAAACATGAGACAAGAAAACAAATGAAGATCAGCTCATGTGATGGAAATGATCTGATGGTTTGTAAGAGAAACAGTTTATACTCACTGGATGCAAATAATCCTGAAATCAGCACTGATACGGCAAAGAAACATTCAACCGGAAAGACGATGAATCTCAGATCTCCAACCAAACGATCACCATTCACTGAAAAACACGAGAATATTTGAGAAATTAAATCAGTCTATATTTGTATAATCCTGATGATTTCTGCTTCAATGTGAGACACTTCAAAGTATTTCTGTATTCACTCAAGATTAAAATGATTCTTATTAATACATGTTTAAAGTATTTATTTACCACAAACTTTATTCTGGAAATATTGTCCTCAAAATGTTCATTTACCTGTTTTCAGTATCAGTTCAGTTATTAGTGCAGCGGAGGTCAGTAAAATAAAAACAACCGATCCAAACACATAAACCGGGACAAACCGATGAAAATCTGTAATGAAAGTTTAAACATTTAATATGAAGATCAGATACACAGAAAAACATAAATATACACATTTAAAATGATTCATGAGTCTTTGTTTGCTTGATTTAAGTGTTTAGTTTCTTATTAACTGTTTGTAATTAATGTGTTGTTTGATATGATTGATTTCAGCCCTTCATTCTTCTACAGATTGTTTATCACAATCATTATTCATATTTTATTTTATTACAGTGTTGAACTATGATGAATTCAACTGATAATTACTGTTAATTAATGAAATCAATCAATGTAAGTGATGAGCGTCAGATTCAGTCATTTCCATCAGAAATCAGATTTATAACTATTAAAGCTAAAATAATAAAACACAGGGACCGTTTTTATGTGTCTCTTCTAAACACACAAATCTGTTAATATTTCTAGTCCTGCGTGTTTAATATCATGAACTGCTGAAGGATTTAACTGTACATGAATTCAAACTGATGAAGAAAAACATCAAACAGAGAAGATGATCAATACTGTACCTTGAGATAAAGAGATATAATAATATGGATCTGTGAACTTTATAACTGTCCAGAGTATCTGCAGGAGCACCAGCACACAGCCCCATCCGATAGGATCTGTAGATTGATCAGAGTCAAATAAACAATCACTTCTCTTATATATAAAAAAAAGTGTCCAAGTTTTTTTATTATTTTTTCTTATTACAGGATATCAGACAGGACAGTGAGAGAGAGAGAAGATGAACGACACACAGATCAGATTATATCCTGATCATGTGATCAACTCTGTCACGACTCTGACATTTAATAACAATGAACTTTATCATGAAAACACTTTGTAAAATAAACTAATATTTAATAGATCAATGACGTGTTGTAATTGCAAACATTATTAAAACATGATCATACCTGTAGTTTTCTCCAGTGTCATGATGTAAAAACCGATCATCACTGCATTCATCACTAATGTGAAGATCATCATCACTGTTCTTATGACTGATTCTGAACCTGAAAGAGACGAGAGAGAGAGAATGATTTCATGACAGAAATAGAGCTGATCAGAGATCAGAGGATAAACTGAATAAAGACTCTCAATGTGAAGATGATCAGAGAAACATCTGAACTCTGATCATCATGATTCAAATCACTGAAGAATCAAATGATTCATTTCTGCTGGAGATTGAACAGAAATCAATGAATCATGATTATTGATGAATGATTGACAGATGAACGAATCATGATTATTATTGATCTGATCATCTGAAGTTACTCAAAACAGTAAATACATATTAATAATTAGTGTGTGTTTGTGCTCATGGTTCATTATATTCCCTTGCTTGTGTGTAAACCTCTAGCAACCACACCAAATACCTTAGCAACCGCACAACAACACCCTAGAAACCACCCAGAATACCCTAGCAACCGCACAACAACACCCTAGAAACCACCCAGAATACCCTAGCAACTTTATCGCAACACACAACAACTTTATCTAATATAAACACGTTACAGTGAATCAGATCAGATCAGAGTAACGTGTTTCTCACACTGATGATCAATATAACAGAGATATTGATGCAGTTCAACAGAGATCAGATCAGAATTTATCAAATACTCACAGCCGACTCTTCTGCATCTATAAAACCATCTGTCATTCGTCATCATCATAAACACTGGTAAAATGATAATGATGATGAATCCTAAAAACAGCAGAGAAATCATATTAATGTTAGATATTCTCAGATCACAGTAAATCAGTTTGAGTGAATAATGAGTGTTTTAAAGTGACACTGGAGAAGATGAACATGTTCAAATGTGTTGATCTGAACCATCAATAAAATAAACTCAAATCATTATGAATATGAATCACCTGCTCCAGCAGATCCAAACGTGTAAAACAGGAGGATGAATTGTAAAGTAGGCAGAATATCAGAGATCATATCAGCCACGAGGCCAAATATTTCAATTATCCGTCCTTTTTTCTTTCCAATCTCTGTGACTAAAACTATAAGAGAAACATTTTCAGTTATTAAGATCTTATTTGATTCAGTTTTGAATCATTATAACGACAACATTTACAACAATAAACAATAAAATCAACAACAAAAGCAGAAGAACTGAACAAATCATCAAATATTATAACATATATTATCAATAACAGTAATGAAGTCATTCAATAACCTTCAAAAACCCTTAATGTTTCTAATAAAAACTATATTATGATATTTAATGAAAAGATCAATATGTATTTCTATAATTCTCTAAACCACAACATCAGATCTGAATATTAAAATGTGTTTAATCTAGTGTGAATTCAGATTATTCCAGTAAAGTCATGAAGGAAGTTCAGATCAGTGAATCTGATGAACAGTTTCATCTCGTCACTCAGTGAGTCTCTGTTTCTGACAATAAATCACAGAAATACTCACGGTAAATGATTTTGCAGAAGCAGCACAGAAACACGACTGAAAACAGGACTATAATCACGACTCTGTCAAATACAGCAAAATTCAGAAGTTTTTGCCAAGCAGTCGAAAAAAGAGCTGGAAGAAAGAAAGAGATCAAAACAAATAATATCAAATATTAATCAAACTATAAATAATAATAATAATAAGTACAGGTGAGAAGAATGACAAAACATTTAACTGAGAGGGGTTTATGTAAATCATCGTGTTTTACTATAATTTACACTGACAGTCTCTGTTATAATCTGAGGTTCATTGGGTTTACACTGGTGTAAAGTGCTTTAGTGCTTTAATACACACTATATACGAGTCTACATGTATTGAGCGACGGGTCAAAACTAAACTAGATCAAAACTAAAATATAAACTGGACGCTGCTGTCATTATAATCACTGAAGATCGACACTGTAAACACAGACTGCAGATTATAAACAGATTCATGATGAGGAATAATTTGGCTGTAATTGTAATTTTAAACTCAGTTGAGTTGAAGGTAATGTAACATATTTTAGTGTGACATTTGAAGCAGATTTTGTTCATAATCAGCTGTAGATCAGGGTGAATTTAATAAGATCATGAAATGTGATTCAGTCCTATAAACATACAGAGATTCACTGAACACATGAAGGATCATATTAACATAAATCATGTATCATGTGGATCTGCTTAATGTTTCTGCACGTTATGATTTATGTCATGTTGTTCTTTAAGCTATGCTACACAAAATTCAGATTTACAATTATATTAAAAATTCTGACAACCACAAATTTTTCTCATCTGTTATTGTACATTTTGATGTGCTCATAATAATAAAGGCTGATTGATATTTGTATTTGTTTACCTGAATAAGCAACAACTGAGAAAACAACATATTCTGCAACATAACTGTAATTCAGAATCCATGTTTTAATCTTGTCTGTAAAACAGAAAAGGTAATAATCACAATCACAATATCATATAAACACCAACACAATGAAATGCAAATGCCACTAAAACACTGATTAATGTTGAAGGTTTATTCAACTTTCATTTGTTAAATCATTCACACAAAGATTATATATGAAGTCTGAACATCTGGGTTTGATTTATGATTTATTTTCTGATCTCTAATAAACTGATCACATGACTCATACCTGTAAAATCTATAATATATGGAGCCGCCCAGAGTATCAGGAGAGGTCTCAGAAAATAAAGAGCACAACAACAGACCGTCTCATTCACAGATCCTGAAACACAAACAGATATTAATCATGAGATGTTACTGATTTACAGTGACAAGAATAAGTTTGTGAACCCTTTGAAAATATCTGGATTTCTGCACTGAAGCTGCATGGCTTTGTTTCCTGGCGGATAGATAAAGATCTCCGCACACTAGGTTCTCGGAAAACCTGTAGAAGTCAGCCAATCAAATTCAAACTTTTGCCTTCGTAAAAGTGTTCCCAGTTTTACATGCTATATGCATCTATATCTATGGGCTAAATTCCAAGCTCGGAGCCCTCGATCCCCTTGGACAGCACGCCAAATACACATATATTATTTTTTTTTTATTTATTTTTTTTCCAGTCATTTGTAAGTGTGAACTTGTGAAAGCAACTGCCACAGGTAATCGGGCATTATTTATTTAAGATTTATTGTTGCCATTATATCGTAGATTCAAATCTATAAATCAAAATATGTATTGCATTTTTGAAGGAAAGGTTCAGCACCCAAGGCTATTACCTCAATGGTGTAGGGGAGAGTGGGGTAAGATGAGCCAGTTTTTACTTATGTGGTCCTCAAGATAAGGGAAAATGAGGCAGAAGTACAATGAAAGTAATTTCATGATGTTTCCTATCATTTTAAATGATCAGAATACATCTATGACAAAGGGTTCTAAAAATATGGCTTCTTATAAAAAAGTGTTCCTCTGGCTCAATTTACCCCAGGTTAGGGGTAAGTTGAGCCGAGTCAGTAGGTGGGTGTAAACTGACCATCTAACTGAATCTGAATCAAACCCATTGGAAATTTTAAAGATAATGTACCTATTTAAAAACTAATTAATATTGATATTCTTTGTAAACATATTTTACAAATATTTATTTTTTTTAAACCTAAATTTAAGAACATAAAACCAACCAAATGAAGTTGAAATTTCAGTATCTTTAATTGTTTGCATTTCTGAAACAATATGTTGAACATCAAAGTTGTAACCTTCCAAAAAACAGACTAAACAGAGAGTTTGTTGAGTAAAATTAAATAAAAACTAAATAAGAATGAATAAATGTCACTGAAACTAATAAACATTTTAGTCAAAAGGTTCTTGACATGGTAGTTTTTCTGCAATGTCGACCATGTTAGGCCATTAGAGACTACAGGAGTAAAGATATATATGATTAAACATCCTCTGGTTCGTATCAGAGAAGGATTTGGTGTACTTATACACTGTTCCTATCAAATAAACTCGAAAATAAAGATAAACTAAACCAGTTGTGTAATATTACATTGAAATGACACCAGTTTATACTTCAGATTTAACTTAAATTCATTGCCTTATGGTGGGGTAAGTTAAAACGCTGGCTCAATTTACCCCACAGCATTTGGCCCACTTTGCCCCATAGCTGCCATTTTAGGAAAAGCTAGCTAGCTTACCAATTCAGAATAATATTTAGCGTATAAATAAATATAAATTTATTTATACGTTGCTAAATCACCAATATGCATCATAAATATTTTTATACCTGGACAAATTTGCTTTGATGAAACAGCCATTACATCTGTAGTGTTAAACTTTGACAAGCCAAAAACCGTTTTTAAAGTAAATAAGGGACTTCCACTCCTCCCATGTGCTTCTCCTTTTCACAGTCTGTCAGAAATGATGGATGGTTCTTAAATATATGGTCACATGACAATAAAATGTTACGGATGGCAAGATATAGGGGGTGGGTCAACTTACCCACTGGCTCATCTTACCCCACTCTCCCCTACAGTGTCTTTGCGTGGATTGCTGAAGCAGATTGGCAGCAAAAGCCATTTTAGGATAGTTTGTGATTTGGTCTTAGTGACCTAGGAGTCCATGGCCGTAAGGTCGGAGGGTGACACCACATCTACACCGGACGCGAGCGGCGCAATGACTCCGTGAGATCTTGTCTCGGTGTGAAATCGTTCCGGCAATCAACAGGTTTGTGGTCTTGGAGTCCAGACGAATCTTCTAGTGTGTGCGTTCAGAGGATAATAGTGCTAAAAATCAGTTGAAACTGCCATTATGTCTGTGGTCTCCCACAGTTTTAAAATTGGTCAAGATTTGAAAATCGTCTAGTGTGTACCAGGCCTAACTCTCTCTACCCTGCCCTGTCAATGAACACTCAATGCCTTCAATAACATTTTGAAAAGTACAACGATTTGTGTGTTATAAGTTGAGCCAGAGTGTGTTTGTTTGTAATTGTGACTTCAGAACATACAGTATTTATGAGAAATCAATGCTATTTTCACAAACTTATTCTTGACACTCTATTAACAAACATATATGTGGCTAAAATATCTCAGGAGTGTGATTGTCATCATTAGAGGACAGCTTTTTCTTAAAATATGACATGACAGTGAATTAAAAAAAAAGTAACTTAAAGTGTAGGAGCACTTGTTCTTGTAATTAATATGGTGTAGTGTCATTTTGAGATTGATATATGATTAGAAACACTCACCTTCAGAAACACCCCAGAAGACAAAAGCAAAAATCATGATCATATTTGGACAGAAGACTAGATACAGATGAAGATGGAGGAATGAATCTAAAGAAACAATACAAAACAATTATGTCTGAATTAATTAAATATGTAGTAATTTTAAATATGTAATAATAATATCAGTTATATATGTAATAATAATATTGTTAATCAGTTTAATTTTAACTGATTAAATGTTAATTAAAAGCCCTAAATGGACTTTATTATGGCCAGAGTATCTTTTCTTACTTTTCTGATCAATTTTAGGCATCTTTCTATATATTTCTGATCACCAGTAGACAGACAGCAGAGCAGCAGTGCAGAACAAGATGCATTGTGGGTATTTTTACACTCAGGGCTTATGTTGTTTACTGTTTACAACAGTCTAGTGTCTATGACTATTTCAGTGGCATGTGTTGGCACAGACAAGCCAATAAATCCCAGGGTAGACTGCAATAATGCACAAAGAGCGAATCTGTCTTCATTAAGTGACCTCTCTCTAGACGTCCCCAAGCTGACACACACACACATGCACACGCACACACACACACACACACACACACACACACACACACACACACTCATCATCTTTCTTAAGTGTTTACTTACTAAGTAGACTCAGTTCCAATTTAGTTTCAGTTGAAAACACAGGTGACTCTTTGTTGTAAACTTTACATGTGTATGTTCCCTCATCTTCAGCTCTCAGTTTGTCCAGACGGAGGGAGAAGTTTCCATGTTGAATCTGATCAGTAAAGAAATGAGCTCTATCATGATAATCCTGCTGCTCTGGTCGACTCTCTCCATCTTGATACAAAATCAGAGCCTCTCCTTTACTTCTCCATTCCACCTTCAGATCTTCCATTGGTAAATGTTCATAACAAGGCAGAACCATTGAACCTCCAAATAAAACAACTGAAGGACCAGAGGGACCTTTCACAATCAACCCTAAAAAACAAAAAGACATTTTGTTTATAATGTGGAATTCTGTTGAGGCAAAAAAAAAAGTGAATGATATTTTGTACATCAAGATGCACTATCGTATCGAAATAAGATAGAGCAGCACTGCCACCAGAAACGTACTGCAATGGGACATTCAGAAAGATTTACTAATAAATGTCTGCAGTGCCAAAATAGCTCACTGTCAACTGTTTGACCTTCTGCATTAAAAAAAAAAAAAAAAAAAAAAACTTCTTTATCACAAGACACATAATATCAATAAATATCACATACACATTAAATAAATTGATGAACTTAGAGGAAACTGATGTGCTGTAAATTGACAAAAAAGTTCCTTTTCTTTCAGGTGTGTAGAGCCAAGAAAATACTTGAAAATAAACAAAAAATGAAGACTGAAGAGGTCAAAAAAAATAATTTATTTTATAAACTACATGGTGCAAAAAAGTGCAAGTGCATGGGAATTAAAAACAAAGAAGCTGAGGGCTGTTTCATAAAACAAGATTAGAAAACAAGCCAGGCTTATTTTACTTAGTCAGACTTGTTGTCAGCGAATTCTGTTTCATAAAACAAACTTAAATTAGTTCAAACTCAGTTACTCTGGCAACTTATGCTGGGAAACTAGCCTGGTCTGGAGCAGGCTAACTGTCAGGCTAAGCCGAGCTCCTCTAACACTGACCAATAGGAACGCAATGATATTACAGCTGACTCTCTCACATACAATTATTTGACTTTATTAACATATACACACACATTTACTAAATAGTGCTAAATAAAAAATATATATTGATGTAAGTTTAAAGCATTTTTTTTATTAAAAGGTAAGTATGATGAGAAACAAAACATTTAAAGAGAAGTAATTTCTTAAAAATTAAGTGTTATATAGCCCACTGAATCATTCTCAGACTTAATACTGACAACAATGGAAGCACTTGGGAGAGAACTGTCAGTAAACCTTATTTCTTAGCACAGAAGAATACAAGAGGATTACCAAATCATTGTTTTAAGTGTGAAAATTTAGCAAAAGTAACACAGAAATTCAAAATCAATAGAACTGTGACAAGGCCCCTGAAACAATCAGGCCTTCATTTGTAAGCTTTCATTAAGTGAGGAGTGATTTTTTTGCTAGACAAAGAGCAGGAGAAATACCAAGTGAGTGTTTCAGAGCCAGCAAAAGCTATGAAAAGAGTGACAGAGTAAGATGCATCCTGCTGAAGTGACATGCATGGTTGTTCACACTGAAACTACCCACTGTAGTCAAAGCACAATAAAGACAGCTAGCCTTTTCCAAGGCCCATATTTAATCTATACTCTGGTCTCATATATATATATATATATATATATATATATATATGTATATGTATATATGTGTGTGTGTGTGTGTGTGTGTGTGTGTGTGTGTGTGTGTGTGTGTGTGTGTGTGTGTGTGTGTAAAACCTACAGGTTTTCCTTTCTTACTGGCTAAATGTTTTGTGCCCAATATTTAATTAGATTGTTTTAAAATATATGAATACATTTCTCTCCGGTTTTGTTTGGCAGTAGTACTCTTTATGGTTATTAGAAGAGCAGAAATTAAAATCACAAAATTAAAAATGAAAATAAATATGCACAGACTAAATTTTAATTGATAAGATGAATCTAAACTCAGTAGCTAATTGTCCCAAAGTATATTTATTTACCGCATTACAATAATCCATTTACAGTTAGGTACTATCATAAAAATACACTTACTTGTAGGTTTGAAAGTGTACATAAGGCACATTTAATGTCAAACATCAAATATTTTAGCGAAATGTGTATTTTAGAATATTGCGCTTCTATTGCATTCCGTCTGTTTAGCGCGCATGCGCGCAGCAGCGCTCGTTCACTGTGAAGTTTAGCCGCAAAATGGAAATATTTGCATTACTTTCTAACATTTACAGATGGAGAATAAACTTGTGAAAAGTAAGTTATGCACTAAGGAAAACACCATGTCTCAAACGCATAAAATAGCACAAAATGTATGCCGTTTCCTATGGTGGATCGATTTGATCCATGATCGACCTCTAGGGCTGCTTAAGAAAAGCGTGCACGCGAAATTATCTTGACTACTAGGTAAACCTGGATCGAATTAGCGGGACTGCGTGAACTTCAATTACCTTTTAAGAAACCGTTTTAGCCCAAACTCATTTGTTAGGTTAATTCAAGTCAGGTTTTGGAGATTAATCCTCGCTTTTCTTAGCATCTTTTATGAAACAGCCCTCAGATGTTTCAGCAAGTTGCTCTCCTCAGTGCTCAATATGCAACAAACAGTCACCCTCTTTCTTGATAGACAAGTAATTGAAAGCAATCAGCTGAATCCAATTGTCACAATTATCAATCAATTAACACAAGTGTCACTGCAGGAGTCTAATAGTTAGCAAACATGGCACAAACTAGGCTTGTTTGAGATGAGTAGATTCTGCACAGAACCGCGCAGAATTTAGGCCTACTCATTTACTCAGAATTTGATCACCACAAGATGCATGCCGGTTAGAAATGTGTCCGAGGGTGGGCCGCCTTGCTCTGATGTCATGCCGACGTGTGTCAAAAAAGTCTCGTGAGGGCGAGGCGGCCTCATCGGATTCTGCAGTCGAGCGCAGTTGCTCTCCACTGACTGCGCTGACCAAAAGCACGATGGGAAACGACTTGCTGACGACACAGCTTTATTGGTTTAAACAACTTTTTTAAAATGTTTGATTTTAAAACTCTAATATCACGTTTTTAGGTGTAAAAATAATGTGTGAATATCCCAAAACTCTCTGACAGTGCGATCTCTCTTTGGGTTATATGATTGATGTCATTTATTAATAAATAAATAAATAAATAAATATATATATATATATATATATATATATATATATATATATATATATATATATATATATATATATATAAACATGTATATAATTAAAGTAAAAATGATTGATAAACACATCTTTCGAATGGAAATAAATAACAAGTACTTTGCGTGTATTGTTCATTATGTTTATTGTCATATAAAAGCAACAGAACTTAAATTACATCCAGTTTATCGGCAACACAGCACGAGTGTGAATCCCGTGATATCCGCCTTTGATCTCGTAGGTGTCTGATCCACTACGACAGTGGTTCTCAACCGGTGGGGCGCGCCCCCAGGATGGGAGGGAAAAAATTGAAAAAAAAAAAATCCTATAACCTGAAAAAAAAAAATTGCAAACATTTTTTATCACTAAACTACTGTCATAAAAAGTTATAGTTTTGTATATACATAACTCCTGAATAAAAAATAAAAAGTGTTTGGACTGATTAAAAAAAAAGTTTTGAACAAATTTGATTGGTTTGTCGATAGTGAGGGCAAATGCAGGTGATAAGCGGTTTTATTAAGCGAGTCATTGAGTCGTTCATTCACGATTCGTTCAACGGCCGATTCATCAAGAATGAGACAGATGTTTGTGAATGGGTCATTGAATCTTTGACTCAAACGATTTGTTCAAAACACTGAATCATTCAAAACACGGTTGAGTGTTGCTGTGAGATCTTTGTTTGGATTCATCGGATCTATTTTCGCTGCTAAAATAGACCAAAACAGTCATTATTTCGTCTAAAATGTAAGTGACTTAATATTATTAACTTGTTTGTTGAACTGTCATATCAGTGTCACATTTTCAATCGCGAGGTGATGGTCAATTAAGTGATGGTCAGTTGTCAGCTCTCTTGGTCGTCAGGTCGTGTGATGCTGAACTGTATTCAAATGTTATAAATATAAAAACACCACATTTTGAAATTTAACTGCAGTATGTCAGTTTAGTTTATTTGTGTGTGCTGCGTTCATAGACTTTAGAAAACGGCGCTCATTTGTTTGATTTCTCCTCGAGAAGCTGCGCAAGCCTCAAAAGTTTAAGGTCCTTGCACCCTGACTGAGTCCGAAACTGTCGTATTCGTTTTTTCATATTCGTCATTTGGTGGATCAATTGTCAAAAACCCCTCAAAATATTTGCTACGGATGCGAAAAATGCAGAAAATCGAACCATCCGAATTAATTTTTATGACGGACGGAAGTTTCAGAGGCTGCAAACGTATAAAACGTGAGGTATATATATATATATATATATATATATATATATATATATATATATATATATAGCCTATATATACACAGGGTGCGATTTGTAGGAGTTGCTACTCCACAAACCACCAACAGAGCATATAAAATACCAAAAATAAAAATCTTTTTTTAAAACATCGCCACGTAAACCCCTGCGTTAATATAGAACTGTCTCTTTACCACCACAACAAATGGGACACTTTTCAGACGCGCATTCCGACTTCGTCTCAGCGCCAGCTAGGCTCAAGTCAAACAAGAGCGGAAAAGGTGCAGGTGACGACGAGGGAGCTTCAGTTGAACAACAGTGAATTGCGGTCAGATGAGATTTTGTCAGGCTATGTCTGTAAAACTCAGAAAAATGAACACGACTGTCCAATCAGCCGTTATACTGTGCTCGTGGAGCGCACTCAAGAATTGCATGCGCAAATGCGCCGGCGCGCGCTGCATAATGACTTTATTATAGCTTAAATAAAGCGCAAAAGAAACTACGAGCAATGATGGTCGTTGTTCTGTTGTAAGTGAAGTCATGAAATTGCCAAACATGCTATTAAAGCTGCCTCAAAACTGTGCATGCATGTATGTATGTTGACATGGTTTTAAAGCTATTGTTATCCAATTTGTTGGCCTTAAAACGTCTTAAAATGCACATATGTACACCAGGGAAATCTAAATTTTCTCGTGGGAGCATGCCCCCGTACCCCCCTAGCAAACAACATTTTCTGACCTCGGGAATTATGAAACCCTGCGTACGGTCCAGCTTTAATTCTATATAGTAAAATCTGAGGTAAACGTGTATGCACTGTGATCAAAAATAAATGTTATTCTATTCTCGTTATTCTATTAATAACTACCGATTGATTTTGCATTTCTGTCAGAAATTAAGAATTATTAATGTCATTTTAGTGGTGCAAATATCTAAGCTATGTAATACTTCAAATCTCAAGGTTAAATCAGAAGATTTAAAAAAAAAAAATGTTTCTGTAACAGCTGCCAAAAAAAATAGTATATAGCACTGTGGTTTTAACAAAAAAAAAAAAAAAAAAAAAAAAAAATTCAAAACATCCTCCCCTCTGTTTTTTCACAAATCGCACCCTGTATATATATATATATATATATATATATATATATATATATATATATATATATATATATATATATATATATATAAACGAATAAACTAGTCAGAATAAAGCTTTCCTTTAGTTTTTGTGAAATGCTCACACGCACTGGGGCCCCAACTGCAATGATCCAGCTTTGGGGGGGCCCAGCTTGCAAAAGGTTAAGAACCCCTGCACTACGAGAACAGAGAACTGTCCGTCTGTCCTGCACTTTTTTCACTCCTCCCCTGACTGCAGCCGATTGTAAAATATACAATCACAGCAAATAAAGAAAAGAAAAAAAAAAGAAAAAGACAATTACAAAAAACAAGAAAGTTCTAGTTCTTCATTCATGCCATGAAAAGAATATTCTAAAAGCAACTCATGTAAACACCTTAACCATAATATTGTCTTATTCAGAATAAGGTCAATAATTAGATTACTGCTGTCCATGTAAACGTAGTTAGTGTTTCCAGTCACGTGAATGCTTCACTTTGCGTGTAGGAATGTTTGAACCCAGACCAATAAATGGAAGTCCATTTAGTAACATTTTAAATATATAACAAAATATTTTCAAAAATATTACATTGTCATATTCTGTCATATAACTGGTAAAACAATAAAATGACAGTACAATTTACTTGCCTTTAACAACTCAGAAGGTAGCCTAATAGTATTATTATAATGATTGTTTTTGTTGTTACATTTAATTTATTGCCACGTACACTTTAATATGTGAATTATATTATCAGAAAACTCAACTCATAGCGTCGTCATAAACAACGGAGCTGCGCACTCAGGTTTATGGCTGCTGTAAATTTTAAGTACCACAAGATGGCACTGTTTTCGACACTCTTGATGCTCTGAAACGAAAACTATCCAATCAGATTTCTTTTCACCCATATCCCCCACGCCCACCCATGCACGCACATACACACATTTGACTTTAAAACACACAAACGCACCTTTATTTATTCTCATTCTCTCTTGCTCTCGTCATGAGTGTACGCAGATAGATTTTAATAATCTTTTTTTAAAATTATGTAAAAAATAAAAACGGCATTAATTAGCGCCCTCTTATGGTAGGCACAGTGCGTACAGCCGTACAGCCGTACAGCTTCATGCGCCACTGCTCAAGTAGTAGACCAACAAAATGTACCTACATGTTTTTATAATGTTCAAGCTAAATTCAAACCTACTAGCACTTTTTGTCCATCTGTATCTAATTCATCTATGGATATATAGGGTACAACGGGGCTAAAGGCGCCTTTGATTTTATTTTCCTCTTAACCACTAGATGGCACAAAAACTTGCCGCAGCACTTTCCTAAATATCCGTTTTTCAAAATGTACGTGCATATTTGTTTGATCCTTGACGCGATCTCGGGCAGCAAAGCAAAGTTGATTCTGAGGTAGTTTGATCTAATATTTGATGTTTTTTAAAATGTTGTTGATTTAAGTAGCAAATGAGAATCTATTAAATTAATGTTTATATTTTCCGACAAAGGTCTTCTTAATGATTTTCAGTTTTGTTCAAGGTAATTCAAGCAACAGTTTTTCAATAACAGAAGAATATGTAAAAGTATGGACTATGGGGTAAAAAGCACCGCTGCTGTTGGGGCAAAAGGCACAATAATTAACATGATAATGAATAGCTGACTGACTTTTCCATTTCTTGATATGAAATGGTTAGATTCACATAGCAAATATCATATATCAAACTGGGTTTTCATCTTAGAGATAATACCCATTCATGAAACAATCATATATATATTTTTTTTTATTATTTATTTATTTATTTTTTTTTTTTTTTAAATCAATCATAATAAAATATAATTTATTGTTACTGCTGTAAATCAATTAATATTATGGGATCTCCTTCAATGCTTTCAGAATCTTTACTTTTTAAAGTAATTTTGTTTCTGTATTTTTAAAATACATTTTTATATTAACATAGGCCTATTTTAATGACAGTATATTTATTGAACACAAATTAATTATTTTATTTATCAAAATAAACAGAAAATAGTACCAACTTTGCTAAAGTTATTCTTTTGAACCTAGTCATTATTAAAAACATATTATTTTAGCTAAAGTATTTGTATGATTACTGTGTGCCTTTTATGCCATGCCTTATATCCCCCCTCACCACCTCATACATTTATAAGATTTTTAAACAAAATTAACCACTTTATGATTTTTTTTTTTTTTTCACACAAAATCTGTTGCTCCATCAATGTTCAATACAAACATATATATTTTCCCTGCAATCATACACTTTGAGAGTAGTGAAAAGCACAATTTTTCTTAAGGTGTGCCTTTATCTCTGTTGTACCCTACTATAGGTTAGTACAAAGGGATGTGACTAATTTATTTGAGGAGTCATCTTCATCTCAGAACAAAAAGTCAAATTTGACACACTGAAAAAAGAGGCTCTTGACAAACTGTGCAGAAATAAAGATATTGTAATCAAACCTGCAGATAAAGGAGGTGGTTTGGTGGTTATGCCTTGAGCTCTTTATAATCAGGAGGCTCTTCATCAATTAGGAAATTCCACTTACTATCGAGTTTTACCATCAGATCCAACTGCTCAGTTTCAAAGGGAGATTGAGATGTTTCTTCAGGAAGCACATGCTCATCTATTGATTTCTGATAAAGAGATGCAATACTTGCTCAATCATTCTCCAAGTAGGCCAGTTTTCTACACTCTACCCAAGGTACATAAGAGCTTGGTCAATCCACCAGGACGGCCCATAGTAGCTGGAGACAACAGTCTTACTGAACCCACTCTCGAATTTTGTTGATTTTGTTCTGAGACCTTTAGTCACATCTCTTCCTAGTTATTTTAGAGACACAGCAGATTTTTTGCAATGTCTATCAACTATTCAAACTGTTGAGCAGGATGTTATACTGGCAACTATGAATGTGACTTCGTTATATACCAATATTCCACATCATGAAGGCCTAGTGGCTTTAAAAAAATTTTTCTTGATTTGAGTGTTGAAGATGATGGCCTTCTGTCTAATTTATCATTGAAATGGCTGAAATGGTTCTTACTTAAAATATTTTTTTATTTGGAAACCGGAATTATTTACAGATTGAGGGTACTGCCATGGGGGCCACCATGGCTCCTGACTATGCTAATTTATATCTGGGCTTTTTGGAGGATAGATATGTTTTCAACAACAACCCTTTTTTTTTGACAATATCATTCTGTTTAAGAGATACATTGATGACTGTTTTGTTATTTATAAAGGTTCTGCTTGTGATTTTGAGGCATTTTCTTTATATATGAACTGTTTAAGACCTTCTATTAAGTTCACACATCATGTGGGTCTTAGAAATGTTAAATTCCTGGATACTTGTATATCAATTGTTGATAAACAAATAATCTCTTCTCTTTATAGAAAAGATATAGCAAAGAACAGTCTTCTTCATGCTACTAGTGCCCATTCAATCCCCTTAAAATGTGGGTTACCCTATAGTCATTTCTTAAGACTCTATCGTACCTGCTGAGGATTTTGAGACTAAAGACCAGAATCTATACAGATTTCAAATCACATGGATATCCCAACAAGTGGCTTGATACTGTACTTGAGAAAGTCCGTAGTTTACCTGAACATGAAGAAAGTAATTTGATTGCAAATAAAAGAAAGAAAAGTTATTCATGTATTTTTAAATCTACATTTAGCCCATTGAGTAATGATATTAGGAGGATTATTAAGAGTCACTGGCACATTATCTAAAGTGATCCTCAGTTATTGAATGTATATTTTGTGTCTGTATTATTACATAGAATAAGAGAAGTCACAGAAAGCTACTTTCTGTGACTTCTCTGTGTAGATCCTAGAGACTGTGGTCACACTGTGGTACATATGTGATGACCAGTTTTATGAGAGCACCTCACTCTGTGTCTCTTTCATTCTCAGTAACAGTTCGGATTTTACTTCAGCAGAATTAACCCAACATGTACAATCTTTATTATCCTATTTATTCTATCTTTATAATTTGTTTGTGTCTCATTCCAGTGACACTAGATCAGGTGAAAACAACACTGCTCCTATCCAGAAGAGCTTTAATCCTGCAGAGTTTAGATCCAACCCTGATCAAACACACATGAATCTGATAATCAAGATGTTCAGGATATTTGAAGATCACAGACAGGTGTGTTGGAGCAGCAGGCTGTAATTAAACTCTGCAGGAAGGAAGAAGGAAGATCTACAGTAGCAGAACTAAGCCAAAAGCAGGACCTCCTCTGCACTAGAAGTTTTGAGAACCCTTAAAAGACCCACATTGTTATCAGATCTCATTTAAGTCCTATTACCAAATAAAGAGAACCCAGTTAAACAAGCAGCCCAAGCCATTATAGTGCACAGCACTGTGCTTTACAGATGTGATTCATATTATTGATTGCAGTGTTTTCTGTTTTGTTTTTCATCAAATGTATTGCTTTTCATTTAAACCTGGCTTGTTCACATGGTCTTCTGCAAACTAGATAATGTTGTTCTTGAAGAGCAGTGGCTTCCTTCATACACATACTGTATAAAAATGTGCATCTCTAATGCAGGATAAACCCATATTAGAGGGAAATAAACATGTACAATCCCATCCAGGAATACATGTTCAGACTTCAGTATGAAGGAGATTCTTTGCTTTCAGACTGAAGAATTACATCAATGTATGACCAGATCAGTGGTGCATTAAAATGTCTCACAATTATATTTATGAATATAATTGACTGGAATCTCATTCATTAGTTATGCATTGATAATGCAAATGTAATACTGTAAATAATCAACCAAAATAAAATCATGTATTGATTAGGCTCATATTTCTTTTACACTTTATCTGATCACTTACCATCTGTGAAGTCTTTTCTGTTATAATCTAGCAAGATAGAAAAACAATAACAACATTTCAGTCAGAAAGGTAATAAAATCATTAAACTTATAACAGGTTAAATGTTCTGTAATCATTATTATTATTTACTCTTTTAATTATATTTAAATATTGTTGTTTGGCTATTATCAATGATCAATTTAGTGGCATGTGCTGATAATGGACATTCCTTCTGTCTTTTTTTTTTATTTCCTTCAAATTAAACAATTACACCAGTTAATGTACCACAGCCCCAAAAAGTATTTGGACACTTAAGGCTCATTTAAAATTGTCTGAATATCATTATAGTAGATATCAAAACATCAAAGCAAGTATCATTGATTGCTAAAAAATATGCACAAGCACATTTCAAAAACTTAAAATGACAAAACAATAGATGTGTTAAAGGGGTCATATGATGCTAATTTAAAAGTTCATTATTTTATGCATTGGGTGTGATATGGTTGTTAAGTCTGACGTCCAAAGCTTCCGGGTCCAAATGCTCTCTCTCATACCACAAGAAAACAACAGGTGCTAATATACACACACAATGTGGTGTAATACTACAAAAAAAAAAAAATCATAACCTTTATCTCCATACCAAAATCCCAGATGGCCAGACAATAATTCATCTTTTATAAATCGTTAAAATATTAACGTCTGTGATGTTGTGAGCATGGAGACTGTTGTGTAGACTGTAAGTATTTAAAATGTTTAACTTTTTAAAATGATTGATGTTTAATATGAATAAATAGCACTCATAAACGGCCGTCGATGGCATTCTCAAGTGAAACGAGTCGAGGCTTGGACCTGGAAACGGTGTTCCTTACGTCACGACTTAACAAGCGGATAGAATAGGTCAACATACTTTAATGTTAAAGTTCCCCTGTAGTCAATAATTTTATCTCTTAAAACTCATCTTTAATCACCAAAATGACATATTCAAATGTTTTTTCCTGTGAAAAAAAAAATTCTTCATGCCTTAAAATACCTTGAATGTAACTCTTTACCCTTGCCTCATTAAGTATATGGGGATCTATGAATATGCAAATTAGCCCCACCTCCATTCGCTCACACCAGCTCAGAGATCCACTCGGTCAACTTACTGAGATAAACGCTGCACAATGCATCGCACATAACGGTAATTAACATGATTTGCCTTTTGCTTGACTATGTTATCAAACAGCTAATAATATGTTGCTAATGTTACACAAACCATGTTCCCATTCTTCATCTCAGACAGAGTCAGACAGCTGCCTTCTGACAATCAGTATCCTTACAAACGCTTTCAACAACTCAGAACGGCATATAGTTCATCATAACATCGTAATATACATCATACACCTGCTATATTGCTAAATCTACTAGATTTTTCATATCAACAGAAAAATACCATGATAACCTGGTTTCTCATGAATCTCCCTTGCTTCATGGCATAGTAATGATATGCCAAAGCACGCCAGTGATGTGGCGAATTTTGACTCCCTGCCAAATTACTACCCCCCTCATTGAAGTCGCTACCTGATTGCCTGATCCTATCCCCACCCCTAATCCTAAACCTACAAGTACTATTATTGTAGTAATTTTGCAGGGGTCAGAATTCAGCACCAAACCGGCACGTTGACATGATTGGTTACAAGGTAGTTTGTAATGTCAGAAACACCAGCGATTTCAAACCGGGGGTCTTTTTTCACTGTAGTTTTAAAGAGAAAATACTCACCAATGGTGTTGACTTATTCATTTGTTTGTCTTAAAGCATATTAAAAAACACCACATACGCATATAAACAACACTTGATTGTGACCACAGGGGGACTTTAAAAAACACATTATTTTTCACATACTGTAGATTATTGCAGCTGTTGTGGAAATTTTAATTTTTCATATGATTTTTACCTGCATTCTTGTGAAATATGATGCTTATGGAACATGGTTGTTGTTGGCTTAAGTGGTAATGTTTAACATAGTGTTTAACGTAGATGTTAGAAATAGAAAGAGCAAGATAAGGTATGGGAACATGCAAGATGTATGTTAAAAACATGTCTGTGCTAACAATGTGTGGAAAGTTACAGCCGCTAAGAGATGTTCCTAATATGGTAAAAGGACAGAGGCTTCGGCCTTGGAGGTTAGATATATAAAAGTGAGGGGAAGCTTTCGTTCTTGGTCTTACACTCTGCAGCTACTTGTGAGCCTGTATGACTGTCTGAGCTTTCTTGCAAGAAATAAAACTTTCAAAAGACAATTGGACGTGTTTATCTCTTATGCAGTAGAGTCGGTTAATTTTTTGCCACAACACAGCTCTATTGCCAGTCTGTCTGAAACACTGTCTACAAAGCCCCTCCTTCTGAAAAACTGGTGTTCTGGTTGGCCAGCTGACCAGTACATTGTGATTGGTCGAACACCTCAAGTATGTGTCAGAAATGTAACATCCCTTACCATAATCATGAGCTTCAGATTACAATGCTTCTAAAGCATTTATAAACACACAAGCTGATGATCGATCAGAACCAACTTTGCAAGCACGACTTGAGCAGTAGTAAGCAGTCTTTGCATATAGCAGGTGTTGTGCTGAATTTTGACTGCCCACCAAATTATTGCAGATCATATACACGCACAAACACATACATTACACACAAAAGGAAAAGGAAAACATTAAAAAGCATCGTATGACCCCCTTTTAAAAAAGCATGAAGACAAAATTACTGTCATTTTGTGTTTGTGAAACTTTACTTAAACATGTTCATAGTTAATGTGATGAATTACACCTGTTTTAATTGTGACTCAGAGTCCAAAAACCTTTTTGGGCCACTGTACATTTGACCAGCTCATTTATTAACATCTCAGAGTTTTATTTATGATTGGTATTAAACTCACTTTATGTCAAAGTCTGACTAATTTGACTAATGTGTTGGTTAAAACTACAACAGTTTTATTCATCTGTTCACTTACCTGATTTCAAAATCATTTTAGTTGAAAACACACAATCCTGCTGACTGTAAACTTTACATGTGTATTCTCCCTCATCTTCAGCTGTCAGATTGTCCAGACGGAGGGAGAAGTTTCCATGTTGAATCTGATCAGTAAAGAAATGAGCTCTATCATGATAATCCTGCTGCTGGGCCTCTGGTCGACTCTCACCATCTTGATACAGATGAACCAGAGCTTCTGAGTCTGTTCTTCTCCATTCCACCTTCAGACCCTCTACTGGTAAGAGTTTATCAACATAACAGGGCAAAACCACTGAAGATCCCATAGGAGCAAATGGTGGAATGAACCCTGAAAATGAAAAGACGGTAACACTTTATAATAATTTTCATTAATAAATCATTAACAAACATTATATAACACTTAACAGATCATTAGATAATATATATTCATATACCTAGAAACATGAGATAATGTGCTTTTTAATGTATTAATAAATGTATTAAATGTAAATTAAAATGCTTACAAATGTCATTAAACTTTCAATTCATATATGCACTTCTTGAAAATCTACAAATGTCATTAATCTTCAGTTCATATATTACCTAATCCACTTACCTAATGTTTTAAATTTACAAATGTACAAAAATGTGTTTGGTAGCTATGAGTGATCTGGATGTTCAACAGAAAATTTAACAATATAAAAATAACTGGTCCCACTTTATAATAGGTGTCTTTGTAGTTACAGTACATGAAAAAAATTAATTGTTAGGTATGTATTGTACTTGTGTTCAGGTTATATTGCAAGACATTTTTTGCTGCTATTGAGGTGTGTGATATGGGTAAGGTTTGGTGGTATGGGTTGCTTAAGGGGTCAGTTTGATTACTAAGGTAACGCTGTTCAAACTGTTTATATTATATTGTTTTGATAAATGAACAAGTATTTTCTTGAGAAAAATAATTTGTTTTCTCCTGTTGATGTATGATTCCAGGAATATTCTACTTAAGGATATAGTATGCTAAGTGTTGAGGGCACAATAAAAACATGTTTTGCACCAAAATTACAATTAGGCCTATGTGTTGTTATGTCTTTAGCAAGCATTTAGCTAAACTTAACTAACCACCCTTTACACAAACGTTGTTACAGTAGCTAAAAGTCCAATGCCCATAAAGGTACTCAATTATTAATAGTTAACACTTAACCCAGACTCACCCAGGATACTCTCTGTTTGACCCACTTCCATCTAGCAGATGATACAGGGCAATACAATATCGTACAAACAGACTGAGAAATATTTATTTTCCAAGAACTGTAGCCTCAATAACTCCTATATAAAATGTATTGTGTTTAGACTGTTTGAGTATCCCAAATATAACAATCTATTTTTAATCTGCTACCAGTATTCTTTTAACTATTCTCGTAATCAGTCATTTGTTGACCACTTATGCACATTATGAATTTAAATTGCTTGTCTTGATTTTGATTACAATTTATTTCTATTTATTCTTTTTATATATTATTGGATTAATTCATTGAAATTTGTTGTTCTTTTAATGTTTGTCAAAAATTGCAAACTCTGTATTATATAATAATAATAATAATATCTCCTAGAAGATTAGGGAGAATTCCTGATGGGCCACTAAAAAATTGGCCTACCACTTTGATATAAGGACAGTTTTACACGGGACATGCAAAGTGCAAGTCTCCAGTTCATTTTCAATGAGAGACACACGGAAAGCAGCAAATCGGTGGTAGTTCTAGTAGTAGCGAAGCGATGATGCTCACACCCGAAATCCCATCACTTGTGTGTGCACAGCTCTTCGTAGAGGGTATAAATATATGGCATATATAAATATTACGCACACAAAAAGGTGAGCTATGTGACTTTTCCCCCACTTTCTCTCACACACATTTGCGGAGGGTGAACTAACTCAAAGGTAAGGCTATGATATGTGCTTCCCCTATAAAACACATATATTTCCTTGTAATAGTTTCAATTTACGTGTCGTTGCACAACCTACACAGTCAAACATAAATGCTCCTGATAAATCATTTGTTATTAACGTGTCAATGTTCACAAACCACTGTTAATTTAACGGAAAAGGAAACATACTGTATAAGGGATTTGGTTTGGCAGAAACCTCCTTTTCCCAAGAAAACAGCTCTGAGTCTCCTCCTATAATGCCTGATGAGTTTGGAGAACACCTGACAAGAGATCAGAGACCATTCCTTCATACAGAATCTCTCCAGATCCTTCAGATTCCCAGATCCATGCTGGTGCTTCTTTTCTTCAGTTCACTACACTCATTTTCTTTAGGGTTCAGGTCAGGGGACTGGGATGGCCATGGCAGAAGCTTCATTTTGTGCTCAGTGACACATTTTTGTGTTGGTTTTGATGTTTGTTTTGGATCATTGTCCTGATGGAAGATCCAACCACGGCCTAGTACATGATTTCTAGCAGAAGTGGTCAGGTTTTATCTGCTGGTATTTGCTAGAATCCATGATGTCATGTATCTGAATGTCCAGGACCATGGGGTATTTTTTTTATCCCTGTGTGCACTGAACCCATCTTAAGTGTTTGCTGACAAAAAGCTCTTTTTTTCCACCTGACCATAGAACCCATCCCATTTGAAGTTCCAGTAGTGTCAGTTACTTTTCAAACATTCAGTCAGATGAAAAAAACAAACAAAACAAAAAAACAGCCTTTTTTCAGCTAACATTCAAGATGGGTTTGGTGCACACAGGGATAAAAAGTACTCCATGTGTACAATGAAATATACTGCTGGATCTTTAATGTTGTGGGCCTATTTTTCTGCTGGAGGTCCTGGACATCTTGTTCAGATACATGGCATCATGGATTCTATCAAATACTAACAGATTAAAAATCAATACCTGACCGCTTCTGCTAGAAATCCAATAATGGGCCGTGGTTGGATCTTCCAATGATACAAACAAATAAATAATAATAAAAAAAAAACAACACAAAAATGTCTCACTGAGCACAAAATGAAGCTTCTGCCATGACCATCCCAGTCCCCTGAACTGAACCCTAAAGAAAATGAGTGGAGTGAACTGAAGAGAAGAAGCACCAACATGGAGCTGGAATCTGAAGGATCCGGAGAGATTCTGTATGAAGGAATGGTCTCTGATCTCTTGTCAGGTGTTCTCCAAACTCATCAGGCATTATAGGTGAAGACTCAGAGCTGTTATCTTGGCACAAGGAGGTTGCAAAAAGTATTGAATAAAAGGGTATGATTAACTGTTGTCACGGTTGTAGTGCAGGGATAGTCGCTCAACGAAGAAGATGCAAAAACCAAAGATGCTTTATTTAAAACCACCAACATAAACAGGAAAATTACTGCTACATTACTTTTATCTAATTTTCAATATTAGAAATAGACTAGGGATAAGCTGAGGACTTAAGTAGAGCAACTAAAGTAGATGAACTAAACAAACAACACCTGAACTGAATATACAATCAATTAGTAACCATAGAAACTGGTCAGAAGGGAAAAGAACCAATTAGAAATGACAACACTCTTGAACAAGGAAACATAACTGAAAGATAGCATTAGGAAAAGACAAATTGTAAGCATAAGCACTAATTTAGAATGTGACAATTGTGAGAAATGTGTATTAGAGAAAAAAAAAAATCATAATGAGATTTTCCCAAAATTTACAATTCTTATTGTGAATTCCAATGAAAGGTTTGATTTTTGTAATTTTTAAAACAAAAGATTAACAAAGCAGATTTATTTTCACAGCCTTCTTTGGTCATATTTACTAAGAGATTGAATAATTTTGAGCACAACTATATGTGTAACGAGATAAATATTGCAGTTATAGGGTTCTTTAAGTAAATCCTGCATTAATAGAATCATGTTTTCTATTGGCTGCGCTGGTAGTGCTGTAGCCCACTGAGTTTGAACAGCAAAGCTATTAGGGAGAACTGCTGTGGGTGTGTCGTCTCTTACGAAAAAGAATTTTATTCAAGTGTAATATTAGTATACTTCTTTTAAACTATAAAATAAACTATAAAATTATTTAAAAATTTAAAAATGTATTATTTAAAAATAATAAAGTATACTTTCAGTCTACTTTTTATATACTTCTCATAAATATACTTTATGTCATTCTTAGAAATATATTTAAAATGCACTTAAGTGTACTTGACTTATAATGACAGAAAAGCCTATTTGTATATTGAAAAGCATATTTGGCCAATACTTATACTCAGTCTTTTGATCAAGATATACTTAAAAGTATAAATTGAGTATTCTAAGTATACATGGCTTCTAGTTGTATTTACTCTTTTGATTGAGTAGCCTTTTAAATACTTCATATAGTTTTACACACAGTCTTATACACTTCCCTGGTGAAAAAATATATACTAAAATATATTTGAAATACATTTATTTTGTGCTAAGTACTACAATACAATTATATATTTATGTGCCAAATAAAAATACCCTGCAATTGTACTTTTGGGTTACTAAACTGGTATACTTAAAGTCTGCTAAATTGGAACAACTAATTTTGTACTAAATACACTTTGAATGTTTATCCACTTCAAAACAAATAAATTACTCTTCTTAAAAATAGTGCTTTAGAATACCTGCATGTTACTGCTTTTGAACACAGACCAGCTTACAACTTCATCAATAAATCATATACTGATCATTTATTAATGTTTTGTTCATCATTTGTTCATGATGAACAATTGTTTATTGAGATAATGATACTAAAACAATTTTGACATAAATACTTCAATGATTTATAAGTGATAAATAATGTATCAACTAATAACTTATCAACCATCTACTAATGATTTGTTTTATTTTATGGTTTACACATTTTAAGATTACACATTTTAAATGCTATTTCATGTATTCTGACTTATTTACACTGTTAAAAAGTTGGATTCTCATGCTAAACATGGCCAAAGTTTCAAACATGAGTTGGACGTATGACGGAGTATTTTTGTTCCAAAAATTCTCTTCCAAATCATTATTCGGATTTTTTTTTTTTTCCGAGTATGGGCCTGATTGACGTCAGCAGGGGCGGAATTTCTTGTACGGGCACTTTTCCTGGAAGGGCATGCGCACACACGTCGACCAGAGCGAGAGAGCAAAAGCACGCCTATCAACGCGCGTTCAAGTTTACAGAAGTCGTCAGCAGCACTGCACAGGTCACAGGACTACATGAAATCAACAATGTCACCAAATAAGTGTGTTTTTGGTTGTGAGGGAAAGTTACCCTGCTTCCCAAAGAACCCAGCATTAAGTGGAGCTGAGAGATTTGTTCTCACGCATTACGTTGATGCGCTCTCGACATTTGTTATTAAAATAACCATAGAAACTGATCGTTACAATCACTTTTTTATTGGTTAAAATGAATGTAGAATATCTGTGTTTTCCGTGGCTGCTCGAGCCCTCAGGATTGGCGCTTATGGTTTCATAAACAAGGCCCAGTTCCACACTGGATTCACAGATCGTTTGAAACTGAAAGATGGAACGGTCACAGGGATAATGATCCCAGTCATGAGTCAGAAACGCAGGTGGTGAGTAAAACGGCTTCAAATGTCTGTTTTGTTGGCAAAAGGCGCCTGAGTGCAAATAATGTAAACAACACAAACTTAGTTAATTCATAACATCATTATTCATCATTCACTATACGCTATATTCATTATAGTGATTTCAAAGTTATCCATGGATAATGCGATGGTGACCATTGATAGCTTGTAGATTGTCTTCACAAAAGCTGCGCGTACTCGTGACTCTAGCTCCACTTACAGGATTACAGGGTACGCCTCCAGGCACTCGGCTGTTTTCAGAAATACTCAGTGACAAGCCAAAAAACAGTTTTTAAAGTAAACTGGCGCTTTCCACTCCTCCCATGTGCTTCTCCTTTTCACAGTCTGTCAGAAATGATGGATGTTCCAAAATATATGGTCACATGACAATAAAAGTGTATGGTTGCCAAGAGACAGGGGGTGGGTCAACTTACCCACTGGCTCATCTTATCATGTTTGGTGCAAACTGTTTTGTAAAGCACTTAACTCATTGTTTTACTAAACAATGTGTTATTTCCATTAATTTCACATATATTTAAGAGTAATATAAAATGGATGATATAAGCTGTGTAATCTGTCTCATATTCGATATATATTATACTTGCTCTATTCATGCCATTCTTAATTGATTTAAAATGTTTTATACGATCACAAAGCAATAAGAAGAAAATGACAGAAGGAAAAGACAACATTGAATTGTTTAAAAAGTGTAATTTTCCTGGAGAGATTACATTTCAGATTTATGTTTTAATTTTGTTTGCTGTTTTGTTAAGTACAACGTAATGTGAATGAGTAATGTTTACTGTTATATTGAGAGCAGCAGAGCTAGAGAGAACTGCTGTGGGTGGAGCTGTAACATGAATCCATGACTTGCTATTTTTTCTCTTTCACTGCTCTGTGTGCAGGCATCCAATAAATTCTAATATCATCCACGTCCAGAGTGTGTGTGCTGATGAAGGGTGGGACAAACCAAGTCGGATAAACCAAAGGTCACATATGCAACAATTGCAAAGCTTCCAATGTGTAAACAATATAATTTGCACACTAAATCCAGCATAAACTCCAACACAACCTGCATATTTTTAAATGCTCAAGACATGAACTGCTCAATCTTTTGGCACTTAGCGTGAGCGTGAAGCTCAACTTCCATAGGAATGAAGTGAAAATGCTCGCTCTGCTCTGTGCCAGTGGACACGCACTGTTAAGCCTCTCCTCGTCAATTAATGTTTAGTCGACTATTAAGGGGCAGCCCTAATAGCTATGTGAATATATTTAACTAATGATCTGTTAAGCATTATATAATGTTTGTTAATGATTTATTAATCAAAGTTATTATAAAGAGTTAACGAAAAGAGATTTTATTCCTAATGTGAAATAACAAGAAAAGTTTTTTTTTTTTTTTTGCACATACTCTAATAATATTTAGAAAAAGCAAAAGATAAATACACAGAGCTGTGTTTGGAGAGAAACAACATTTCAGTCAGCAAAGAGGAACACTTTTTAGCAGAAGAGCAGATCCAGATGCACCTATTGCAGCACCACATATTTAGAACTGCAAAAATAATGACTGTTTTCAACGGTTTCCCAAACACTACTGCTACTGTGCTGTCATTCATCACACAAACTAGTCTTACACAAACTGTATCATAAGAACAGATTGTTTCATAACTCTATGGACCCTTCACCCGCTCACACTGCAATATAATTTAATTACTGTCATTCACTTTACAGCTCAGGCTGGTTAAATGTCAAAACTCTTTTCTTACGTTTTAGATATATATTGTTTATCTGTTCATCAAGGTTGAGCAAAATTTAGAACTGAAGAATAGACTCTTCAGTTCATGAGTGTGAATTTGAATTGAATTTGCCGCACCCCACAGGAAGCTGAACTGGAATTAAAATTAGATTCAATTCTAAATGGTCCACAACTCTGCTCTTTGTAATTTTATTTTTTTTATTTATTTTTTTTCTGTGTGTTTATGTGTCTTTTTGTCTTTTACACAAATTCATGTTGTCTTGGTTTTATGAAGAACTTATTTATTTATTTTTTTTTTTTTTTCATTGGACTCAACTATAAACTATAAATGCTTTAACTTTAAGCTGGTCAATTCACTGTTTTTTGAGTTGGACTAATCTGCTGAGGCCTTTAGTGAATGAAAACAGACTGAACTTTATGATGATGATGGTGTGAACTGAAGAAGACAACTTCTGCTAGAAAACCCTGCTCATTCAAGAACATATATTTCATGGACAGAGCAAGAGCATAATGCATGTGCAGATTGTGCATGGTTCAAGTGAATGATAAAGTTTGCCTCTTTACTTTAATATTTTAAACTAAATGTATGAAGCAATCAGTTTAATGAATATCCACAACATTAACAACGACACTGAAATAAGTGTGCAAGGTTTATCTTTCAATCAAATGGAAAATATGTATACATTTCTTGAAATATATTGTTATTAGTAAACGGATAACTGGAATCAAATAACTACGCATATACAATATTGTCCCTTTTAGTAGCTTCAAAGTAGCTAGCTACTTTTTCAGAAGGGTAGCTTGACTTAGTTGAACAATTAATAATAATAAATAAATAATGTTTGTTAATATAGTGTTAATAATGTTAAATTATTATTTAATTATTTGTTGTGTGTTCCTGACCAGACAAACTTTGGCATTTAGTCCGGTGTGTTTTAGTTGGTATCAACTGATTCACATGCAGCTTTACCTGCTCAAAACTATTTTGGTAAAGCAGAGGGGAATTCAATCAAGAAGGCTTAGCTCATGAATATTAATCAGAGCTCAGTCACATGACCTAATTAATATTAATAGTCATGCTAGAGGGGTGGATTCATTCAAACATGTCGTTGACTTCTCATCTGCAAGAGGTTTTTCATTTGTAATTTTATGATTTAGATGGATCTTCATGACTGCCCCCCTTAAAAACTGGTTCCACACCAGCCCTTAAAACTTGCCAGTTCGAAATGTTAATGCTATTGTTAATGTTAATGTCTGCAGCAAGTAGTGGTTCAACCAGGCATTTCTACAGATAGACTACTATAGTCTCCAGCAGTTCATCATGAGTTTTTGACTCTGGACTAAGATCTCCATTTTTTACATTTCAATATTTTCCACTAATTTCTTCAGTGTTGTTTTTGAAACCTTTCTCTGAGATTGTTGTGTTAATTTTTAAACAAGTTAAACTTTATTGCATGCTGGACTGTAATTGTAGCCTCATATGTTGATAGTGCAAATCTAGTTATTTTGGACTAAAGCCCCACTAGACCATTAACTCTTTCCAAAGTCTTTTGTGTATTTTACAATTAATAACATATACTGTATCGTGTGACTTGTTTTCTCTACCTTCTCTTAACCTTAAAGTCTCAAACAGACTACTGCAAATAAGAACATATGTACCTTTATACGGTGATCTGCAGTAGATCAGACAGCAGACCACAAGTGCAGACCCAGATGCAGTAATACACAGAATGAACACTATTATGTGTGAAACAGAGAAACCTGTGAAACACAGACATCAGTTATTGAACACAAGAGTTCTTCTATATTACCCTAAAAAGTAAATATTCTTTATTTGTGTAAATATGTATTTGTGTTTTTAACACACAGTCACACCTTTGTAGCACAACACTCTTATATTTGAAGTGATTTAGCATTACTATCACATCCAGAAATAATAATTCAGTCATAAGAATATCTGATCTTAATCAAACTCACAGTACTGCAAACTAAACATGATTAAACAACTACACATAACTTGTGTTAGTTTAGGCCTCAATGATTGTGTATTTTTTATTTATCCATCAAGACTCACCCAGTCTCTCCAGTACTACAGTTGCATTGGCTGAAAGTCCTCCAGCAAACACTTGACACATGTAAACTCCTTTATCCTCAGTTCTGACACTCTTCAGTCTGAGAGAGAAGTTTCCTTTGGGGATTTCATCAGTGAAGAACTCAACTCTGTCTCTGTATCGCTCATCTGATGAACCTGGTATAGTTTCATTGTTTTGGTAGAGCAGAACCAGAATATCTTCATCTTCATCTGTTTTCTTCCATGAAACCTCTTCAAAGTGTTCAGGTGTGATGTGAGAGTCGACAGAGCAGTTCAGAGTGACGTCCTCTCCCACAGACGCAGATATGGAGCGACTCGATCCTGATACTAGCAAACGCTCTGAATAAAAAAATAAACGAATATCAGCAAAATATATTTTTATAAAATACTATAACTTTCTCGAATTCCTTATTTGATTTTTGCTCACCTGCACTTTTTAATGTGACCACAGTCTCACCAGAATCCTGCTGACTGTGAACTTTACATGTGTATTCTCCCACATCTTCAGCTCTCAGATTATCCAGACGGAGGGAGAAGTTTCCATGTTGAATCTGATCAGTAAAGAAATGAGCTCTATCATGATAATCCTGCTGCTGGGCCTCTGGTCGACTCTCTCCATCTTGATACAGATGAACCAGAGTCTCTGAGTCTGTTCTTCTCCATTCCACCTCCAGATCCTCCTTTGGTAAAGGTTCATCAACATAACAGGGCAAAACCACTGAAGATCCCAGAGGAACAACCAGAGGACCAGAGGGACCACGTACAGTGAAGCCTAAAACAAATTTTTCCCATAGACAGGGACAGAGTCAAATTAAATAAAGCTTGTTTTTGTAGTTTACTGAAGTATGAATGGATTCATACTAACATAGAAAAACTTGAATTGAGTGGTTCCCTACATTATTACAGTACGTTTACGTGACGAAGTTCACCGTGCGCAAACATCCAAAGCATGTGACCAGAAAGCTGCGTCTCAGACAGTTCCTGTACACTGTGGTGGTGGTGGTGATGTAGTGCAAACCCACTTTTTCAAGTCCAACCACAAATGCTCGAATTGGGTTCATGTCTGGCTAAAGCATTAAAGGATTAGTCCACTTTTAAATAAACTTTTACTGTTAATTTACTCACCTCTATGTCATCCAAGATGTTCATGTCTTTCTTTCTTCAGTCAAAAAGAAATTAAGGTTTTTGATGAAAACATTCCATGATTATTCTCCTTATACGCTGTATGTCCTACGCCTTTCCTATTTTACTTACGGAACGAACGTGGTGCCAGTTTCGTTTTTTTTTCGTAAGTAGAATAGGGAAGGTGTAGGACATACAGCGTTAAGTGTTTTGAAGAATGCAGAAACCAGAAGTACGTTCAAGGCGATATTTTGTTTTTATAAAGCATATACAGTTGTATTTTTTTTTTTTTTTTCAAAAATGACCAATCGTTTCTCTAGATAAGACCCTTACTCATCGTCTGGTATCGTTTAAAGACCTTTGAAGCTGCACTGAAACAGTCATTTTGACCTTCAACTGTTTGGAGGCCATTGAAGTCCACTATAAGGAGAATAATCCTGGAATGTTTTCCTCAAAAACCTTCATTTCTTTTCAAATGAAGAAAGAAAGACATGAACATCTTGGATGACATGGGGGTGAGTAAAAATTATCAGGAAAAGTTTATTTAAAAGTGGACTAATCCTTTAACAGAAATTCATGTTCCTTGATGATTCTGGCAGTGTGGCATGGCGCATAAACCTGGTGGTAATGGCCACCACTGGCAGGGAACAGTTGACATGAATGGGTGCACTGCACTGCAACAATGTTCAGTACCTGACAGCTGTCAGGGATTGTGCTTTTGGGATAATGGGGCCTAAAGCATCCCAAGAAAACTACCACCGGCCTATGTCTGCCCATCAGTGCATCCAGGTGCCATAGAGCAGAAGGCTGCGATGAACTGTGTGCTGTGACACATTGCCTTGGTCACCACTGTTGTAGCTGCTGGTAATTTGTAACACTGTGCTCCTGCGATCGCTGTGAACACTGCACAACAGTCTTCGCTCCCATCTAGCATCAATGAGCTGCGGACACCACACAGCTGGACAATGGTTCGTCGATACATACTCACTACAGCGGTATGTGAACAACCTACAAGGTACACCTACGGAGATGCTCTGACCCAGTCGTCTAGCCATCACAATTTGGACCTTGTCAAACTCGCTCAAATCCTTACTCTTGCCCATTTTTCCTGCTTTAACACATCAACTTTGAGGACAAAATGTTCACTTGCTGCCTAATATATCCACTCACTAACAGGTGCTGTGATGAAGAGATAATCAGTTATTTATTTCACCTGTCAGTGCTCATAATGTTATGCCTGATCAGTGTACTTTTGGTGTATTTATTGGCGTATTTATCAGTGTATTTATTTCAATGATCATAAATTATTGACATAGATTCTTTTGATGTTGTAAACGCTGGTTAAAACCATATAAGCAAAAAAAAAAATATCAAAGTACGACAGACTTACACACTTCAATATGACAATAGCTGCCATGAATGTTCAAGTAACAAACAAATGTTAACCGAACATAAACATATTGTATTTGAGTTTGTATTTTAGATTCCAGCTCTGCTAACAACCTTCAACTTCACGGGACGCATCTCACAATGCTTTTTAAACACAAATTTCCTTTTACTATCTGCTCCAGCTCATCCATAGAAGAAATATTCCTAATCAAAATTTTAGTTTATATATATATTTTTTTGTTAAATGTAATGTAGGTACCTAGATGTTTTCTTTTCTTTTCTTTTCTTTTCTTTATTACTTTTGTTAACTTTAGGGTCCTGCTATAATATTTCAATTTGAATACAGTTGATTAATGTGTTATTTGCAAGGTATATACCAGTAAACATTTTGAGGTCATGCTCTCCTGACAAATTTCCTTTCAGGTAAAGTGGGCCAGCTAGTCTGGTAAAGTGAGCCATCCATGATTTATCAAAAATTATCCTATATATTGATTAAAAATACATGATTTATTAACACATATTATCAAACAAACATATTCAACAACATATTTAACAAACCTAAAAGCATATAGCCCCTAGGCTATGAGTAAAATTAATCAGTTCACTCAATGCATGTGTACAGTTCAAAACAACTGATAGAAAATGTTGTGTTGACAATAAATTTGATGAAATCTGATCATCAGAATATTCAGAAATCAGAATATGGATGAAAATTAACCCTACAGCATATTAAAAATGGGATGGGACTATAACACATGCAACAACAAATAGGCTAACAAAAACTGAACATGAGGAACATCTAAAATGGTAACCATATTGTAAAACTTTTTTCTGTCTATATTTTTCACTTTTAAAGAACTTAAATTGTGTCCATATTTTAAAATTTTATATTCTGCATCTACATTTTGCTCCTGTCATCCTATCTTTCCTTAAAACAAAACTAACAATTTTTTTATGCATTTTATTCTTTGCATTTTATTTTCTGTTAACTGTAGTAACAAACAAAATAGGAACTGTCACAATAAGTTTTGTTTACATTTAGTGAGCAACCTTATAATTTAGAAACTAAATTCTTATGTCAGAGGGTTTTCTACCTTTAACCATGAGGGTGTCCTGCTTTGAGGTGTGGCCACACCCACCAGTATTTTTTCATTTAAAGAGTGTCTCTTTATTCAAAGGCCATTGTCATGCTCTGAAAGTGTAAACCCATTGAGCACAGTACTATCAACTACCTGATGGCCCACTTTACCTGCATTCACCCCATAAAGTTACAAAGTAACTAACTAGCTAGTAGTTTTCTCATAATGTATCCAACTTTTTTACTCTTACTCAAGTAACAGTTAAGATTATTACTTTCACTTTTACTTTGAGCAAATATTTCTATAAGTAGCCTACTTGTACTTTTACTTGAGTACAGTTTTTGGATACTATACCCACCTCTGGAAGTAATCTGAAACTGCACACGATTCTTATAAAATGGAGAACTGAGATGAGTTTCTCCCTACATTAAAATGGTGTCGAAGGAAATATTTGCCGTTTGTTTGTCTAGGCAAAACAAGACTTTCTGAACATTTCTGCAATATACGGAAGATTTCTACTTTAAAGTCTTCTTTTCAAATACATTGCATTATCAAGATATATATTTTCTTAATTTGTCTACAGGCATTTAAATATAAATAAAATGAAATAGATACGTTAAAGAAGTCGTGTATGTTCTCACTTGCAAATGGATAGCTAGCTTACCGTCAGTGATCATCAGCAGTATTGACATCAAAACACAGATCGGTGGTCGTATCTTCCGATATGCACAATTAAACAAAACGATCATGTCTACTAACTATAAAATTATCGCAAATATAGATATTTCGCTGACAGAAGCTCATGGCCGTGACATGTCCTTAGATCAACTTTACTTTCACTTCTAATTTTTACTTTCACTTGCAAATATAGTCGTAAGGCGGTGTCAATGTCAAGTCATTTGTTGGAAATATAGGCAGTGCAATAAACACATATCAACACGTTAACATAATGCTGACCAAAACGAAGCTGATTAATCTAAAAGAAAATAATCAAACAAGTCTTAATAAATGATCATAAACAAACAAGCAAACAACAATTCTATTTCCATAATGCACTCTTCCTATAATGTTCACTACGTGAAGCGCGTCAGCAGTGTTGCCAGTCCGCAGTTTTCCCACAGAATTGGGCTACACTGTTGCCGAGGTGTTGTTTTTCATGTCCGCGAGTTCAAGCAATCCCGTGAAATTTAGCCCTTGGAATGCGAATTTTACCAAAGGAACCCCGTCAAAAATTTTCACATTTTTATGGAGGGACCAACCCCCCTTTCTGGGAGAAATCAAACACAGATTTTAAAATACCATTTTGTATAATCCTAATAGGCAGATGTTAAACCTTTGAAAAATTATTTTGGTCAAACTCAAGCAAATATATTTAAGCATTTATCAAACGAAATCTAAGAAATGGAAGACCCAAAATGTCCACCCTATAGAGAACAAATGAACAACAGTTATAAAACTTTTATGGGGACTTTCCATAGACATCATGGTTTTTATTCTGTACAAACAATATTCTATCCCCCTATGGTATTGAATTGGATTTGATTGCATTTTTTTGTGCATATTTGAATGAAAAATTAGTGTCATTGGACTTTTGACAGGCCTATAGACATAAACAGAGCTGAGGAAACCCTGACCTGAACACTGTACAACTGCTCTCAGATCAGCCAAGAAACCACTGAAGAAGCCATCTGAGCTCCATCAGTAAATGAACTGAACTTTACTGTATAGTTTGGTTCTGGTTAATATCCAAACTCATTGTTTCTGATGGTTTAAATCAACATCTGTGTTACAAATACATAGTCCTACTGCAAAAATATTTAAAGCTATTTACAAAAGCCAAAAAAAAAAAAGACCTCACAGTACAAAATAATTTAAATAACAACGAAGAACAACACTGATGTCAGTTTGAACGCTGTCAGCGCTCATGAGTTTAAGAAAAGAGTCTTTTTCTCTCATAGTTGATTATGTTTGTGATTCGACTGAATCTAGCAGACTTTCTTCCAGATCATCAGTCTTTAGGAGAGTTTTCATTTCATGTGAATCTGCTTTGTTCCGGTTCTGGTTTGATCCAGTGGATGGAGCTTCATCAGATCCTGCTGCATTCTAGATTCAGAATAAAGGTGTGATCATATATACCGTTGTTCAGCGAATTTTTGCAGACGAAATCCAGTCATTTCATAAGGAATCCAAAAATATCTTAAGTAGTGATTCTCAGTCCTGGTCCTGGAGCCTCAAACATTTCAGTTTTAGAAAAAAGTGACTTGTTTAAGTTCATGTGACTTGCAACATATTTAGACACCATATAGTCAAAGCTAACATTGCACACTTTGGGTGCATCTCAATCAGCTCTCTAGTTCAGTAGACAGCTAGGGCATGAGTCAGACACTATAAGAGCTGTCTCGATCTCAAAATCCTTCAAGTGCATTGGAACTCCCTAAAAAAAAAAAAAAATCCCACAGTTCACTGGAAAAAACAGCTGATTGAGATGCACCTTTTGTTTATTCCATTGAGGAAGTTCTGGGTACTCATAGATCACTATGACCTACACTTTTATTAACTGTTATCACAGTACTTATACTACATAATGGCTTGAAGTATTGCAGAAGTAGGAAAATAGTATAGTCTTAAAATTTGGGGTGGTTAACTTTACTATGTAGCCCCTGCTGGTAGATGCTGTAACTGCACCATTCAGATGTCTAAGATGGTTTGTGTCAAATAAATGAGACAAACACAATCTGCAGTGCTGAGGTTCTCCAGGAGCAGGACTGAGAAACAATGATCTACACAACATCTGTGTTTTTAATCATCAAGCATTTTATGAAGTGTTAAATATCATGAATATGTTTGACTTGTTCTTAAACAAACACCACATTAAATCTGATACTAACCTGAGAACGCAGATTCTGTGATGCAGTAGCTAGAGTCTGAGGAGACCTTATTGCCTTCTGTGTTCAATGAAATATTTTAAACAGATATTTTCACAATCATATACAGAGCTGTAAAAAGTCAATTAAAACACCTAGCCATTTGCTTGAAAACACTGAGTATTTTGTTTAAAAAAAACAAGTATAATTTATTTTGTACTCAGACTTTGTTTTATTGTACTTTGTCAGTATAAAATAAAAAAAGACTTATGTTGTATCAGCCAGAGATGATGATAAAATGATAAAAAGTGCACCTTAATATGATGTAAAACGTCTCCTGATATTGCAATTTATTAAATATGGTTCACATTAAATATAGTACTGTATCATATTTAATGTAAATCATATTTAATAATGATACTAACCTGGCATGATTGCAGACACATTTTCATCCCTGTGTGTTTAAAAAGGATGGAGGATATTGTTTAAAAGATGATCAGATTAGACAAAACACATCAGATGGTTTAATAGCTGATTCGTGGATATAACTAAGACAAAAATAAAATAAAACATTACTTCACATATACATTAAAATGCAATTGACTAAAGTTCAGTTTACTCACAGGGTTCAAATACCAGTAAAATCATCAGAAATAAAGTAAAGAGGATTTCAAAGGAAAAGACGACGATTCTCAGATCTCCAACTGCTCCATCACCATTAACTGAGGATGGACAATAGTATTTTATTTACAATAACACTTTATCCTCAGTTAAAAGCATTAACAGCAGATTATAAGGTTTTATTGTAGTATTATTGCTCTAAATCAGTGTAAAAATGAGAATAATTTGATCAGAAAATCTTGAAGTTGATTTCTGCCCCATATAAAAATAATACCCAGATAGCAAGCAACCATTGAAACAATATTAAATCAATGTTAATGTGTCAACATAAACCACATTGACTCAACATCACTTTTGTATCTGCAATTACTGTTGAAAAAATGTTGAAATTTCATTCAAAAAATCAATGGTAATGGCATTGAATCAAGGTTACAATGTGATGTTGTTTCAACATCATGCTTGCACTCTCAGAAAAAATTAAACACAACAACTACAACTGACTCAAAGCCACACGGCCTGAAATCATCTAAATAAAGGCAATACATCTCTCAAGATCTCAGCAGAGCAGGATTAAACAACTCCAAAAAGTGCAGCTTCACTTATTATTAACCAGTTTGACTTTATTTATGTCATTCATCTACAGAAGTTCATATTGATAATTAACAGAAGTTTAGATGTTGATGTTTTATTGAAATTGTTTGGTCATCATTATGTTGATCAGTGTTTCCTTTAGTTGGACAGTTTGACTCTTAGATTTTATGTGTTTGTGATCTTTGTAACAATGTTTACCCAAACATATAATTTGTTGCAAAGAAAGTTGCAAAGAAAGTCACTAATTTTATCCCAGACCTAAATTGGTTATTTGTTATTATAAATTATATTCATTAAAAATACTTCCTTTTGACAGATTGAATTTTTTTTTAGACACACAGACATCAAGAATAACCTTATGAATCTCAACAATAACTCATGCTGCTGAGAGCCACCATAGTATAAAACTCATGGTTCCCAGCATGCACTGTGGCATGATAAACACTGGTAAAAACTGTTACAAAGACCACAAACTCACATAAAAAGCCAAGAGTCAGATTACCCAAGTAAAGAAACACTGATCACCATAACAGTGACCAAACCTTTTCAATAAAACATCAACATCTAAACCTGTTCATTCTCGAAAAGAACGTCTGATGTGATCTTGAGAGATTTATTGTCTTCTTTTATTTTCTGTTGATTTCAGGCTCTGTGGCTTTAAGTCAGTTATAGTTTTAGGTGTAGTCAGTTGTTGTGTTTCATTTTCTGTAAGTGCAAACATGATGTTGAACCAACATCACATTGTAACCTTGATTCAATGCCGTTACCATTGCTTTTTGGATGAAATTTCAACATTTTTTCCCCACATTTATTGCGGGTGCAAAGTGATGTTGATCGACACATTAACATCGATTTAACATTGTTACGATGGTTGATTGCTAAGTTGGTACCTATACTAACGTGATGCATTAGCTTATATGTATTTACCAAAGATTTACTGTGAATTTATTAAGTAATCGGCCACTGTATGATGTTCAGGTGTTGTGTTCACTCACCTGTTTTCAGTATCAGTTCAGTCATCAGTGTAACAGAGTTCAGTAAAACAACACCAACTGATCCAAACACATACACGGGAACAATACGGTACAAATCTGTAAGATCAAATAAAAGTTAAATATCATCATGTAGAGAAATTGAGTAACAGACATTATAGAGACATACAGAAAAGTAAATATTAGAATAAATTCATTATGCATATTAGAATAAAAATTAATTATTGCAGTGTTTGATCTTCTCCAATGTCTGTTCAGAGTTTATTTCAAGTCCTTCATTCTTCTAGTAAACATATCCTCTAGTTTATTCAGGATAAGACTGCATCAAGAAATTATTTGTTAAAATAATTTAAACAAAACCGACTTTGACAGAATTGTTTTTTTTTCCCAACACAGTTGTGAAGATGATCAAAGTACATGATTAATAATGATTGATACTGTACCCCATTTAAATGACCATGTGAAGTTTATCACTGCCCACAGTAACTGAAGAAATGCAATCATACAGGCCCATCCGACACGATCTGAACATGAACAAACACATGAGCTTCATCCAAGGAATATTTTCTTTAATGTATGTGTCAATTAATAGACAAACAAACTTTCGTCCTCTTTAGTAACTTACAGCATAAATGTATGATATTGCATATTAAGATGTTTCAAATCCTAATATTTTCTATTACAGTGCCTTTTTCAGTTGCCAGAGCTATGATGTAGAAATAGACCATAATGGCATTGACCAATAACATGACAATTAACCACAGTGACCTCATGAACAAAAGTGAACCTGAAAAACATTTTGAACATATCTGAGTTTGACACTGACTAAATTGAGCAAACAAGATTTTAAAATCAAGATCATATACATTGAAGATATCTCATAATATTTTACAAATGTCTAAACAACACACATTTTAAATCTGAAAATATTTCTCATTCAAAATCATTAAAGATAAGAGATTCATGTGGAGTAAATATCACAATATGACGCAATGGTGATGTAATGATTTCTTTATACGTTTATATCAGGGATCAGATCATATTTCAAACACTTACAGAGCATCTCTTTCCCACATGTAAGATCCCAATCGTATCTTGTCACTGTGAGGAACACTGGTAAAACTGCAACAGTTATGAATCCTGAGAACAGAAAAGTGAAAATATTAATACAGATACTGAGCTTTACTGACAGACACATCAACAAATTCACATACCATTAGATGAAAACATGAACATCAGTCTCACTGTATGAATATGGATTTTGATATTAATAGAAAACGCAGACAGTGTATTTTTTACATTAATTTATTGTGGTAATCAAATTAACAAAAATAAAAAAGTATTTTAATATTTAAAAGGTATGTTACAAAAAAATCTGTTATTTTTTGCCCTCCTAGTAAAATGTCAACTCAGTTTCCAGATATTTACTTGATATGATTTTTATGATTTTTGAATACTGAACAATGTTTTCTTGCACTATTATCCATGAATGAATCTGAATAGCTCATAAAGGTGAATTTACCTGCTCTGGCAGATCCAAAGGCGAAGAACAGGAGTAGGAATTGTAGTGAAGGTAAAACATCAAAGCTTATTCTAGCCAGAACCCTGAAAATTGTAATCATCTGTTGGCTTAATTTCCAAATGAATCTGGCCAACACTGTATCAAAAAGGGGGGAGGAAAATACTCAAATGTTTTATCTGATTTTGAATTAATGTCATGAAAGTTTATCATGACAGGAGAAGTTAAAACTGTAGACGCAACAAAAGTGTGTTACTGATTAATGTTTGTAACATAATTATGTATGTCTCTGTAATTATAGAAGCATCTATTAACAGTTTAATCAACCTAAATATTAGATCTGACAAATGATCTATAGTAATATATCGACTACAGTCATAATTAACTACTGGAAATGTTTTACTTGAATACCAAATTATTTATGATATTATGGTTTTATATTTTGTGCTAATGTGGTAAAACATGATTTCCCTTCACAGCACATACATGCATTTGATAGAAATACTTACATAGAATAATATAGATGAGGTTTAGCAGGAGTACTATCACAAAGAGGACTATAATCACAACACCTTCAAATCCAGTGTAATTTAGACTTTTGTCCCAGACAGATTTAAACAGGACTGGAATAAAGGTAGAGAGCATATAAGGTTTATAAGATTAATAATAAAATGTGGTCAGTCCTATAAAAATAGCTACTGAGAATTAATACTGAACCCATTCAGAATAATGGTATTAACACTTGACACTAAGTAGATTCGTTATATTTGTTAAATATATATTGTGCTCAACTATTAAAGGAACACTCCACTTTTTTTGAAAATAGGCTCATTTTCCATCTCCTCTAGAGTTAAACAGTTGAGTTTTACAGTTTTCGAATCCATTCAGTCGATCTCCAGGTCTGGCGGTACCACTTTTAGCATAGCTTAGCATAGTTCATTGAATCTGATTAGACCGTTAGCATCTCGCTAAAAATAATCAAAGAGTTTCAATATTTTTCCTATTTAAAACTTGACTCTTCTGTAGTTACATTGTGTACTAAGACTGACGGAAAATGAAAAGTTGTGATTTTCTAGGCCGATATGTCTAGGAACTATACTCTCATTCCGGTGTAATAATCAAGGAACTTTGCTGCCGTACCATGAGTGCAGCAGGCGCAATGATATATCAAGTTTTAAATAGGAAAAAATTTTGAAACTCTTTGGTCATTTTTGAGCGAGATGCTAACGGTCTAATCAGATTCAATTAACTATGCTAAGCTATGCTAAAAGTGGTACTGCCAGACCCGGAGATTGGCTGAATGGATTCGAAAACAGTAAAACTCAACTGTTTAACTCTAGGGGAGTTGGAAAATGAGCCTATTTTCAAAAAAAAACGGTTAGTTCACCCAAAAATGAAAATTCTGTCATTTATTACTTACCCTCATGCTGTTCCACATCCGTAAGACCTTCGTTAATCTTCGGAACACAAATTAAGATATTTTAGTTGAAATCCGATGGCTCCGTGAGGCCTTCATAGACAGCAATGACATTTCCTCTCTCAAGATCCATTAATGTACTAAAAACATATTTAAATCAGTTCATGTGAGTACAGTGGTTCAATATTAATATTATAAAGCCACGAGAATATTTTTGGTGTGGCAAAAAAAAAACCTAAAAAACTAAATAAGACTTATTTAGTGATGGCTGATTTCAAAACAATGCTTCAGGAAGCATCGGAGCATAAATGAATCAGCGTATCGAATCTGCTGTTCGGAGCACCAAAGTCACGTGATTTCAGCAGTTTGACACGTGATCTGAATCATGATTCGATACACTGATTCATTATGCTCCGATGCTTCATGAAGCAGAGTTTTGAAATCGCCCATCACTATATAAGTCGCACCAAAAATATTCTTGTCTCTTTATAATATTAATATTGAACCACTGTACTCACATGAACTGATTTAAATATGTTTTTAGTACATTAATGGATCTTGAGAGAGGAAATGTCATTGCTTCATATCAGATTAATGAAGGTCTTACGGGTGTGGAACGGCATGAGGGTGAGGAATAAATGACAGAATTTTCATTTTTGGGTGAACTAACCCTTTAATGTGCATTTCATTTGTTTATGATAATGGCTTTTGAATAACACTTGATTTGTTTACCTGAATAAAAAACAGTTGACAAAACAATGTATTCTGTGTCATAACTGTTATTTTGAATAAATGTTTTGATCTTGCCTAGAAGAAACAGAAAAATACAAAATAATGACAATCACAATATACAACTCATTGGCAATAATACACTCAAAACTTTTTAGTGGATTTTTTGGGGGGTTTGGACAAAGTATAGTATTTTCTCTAATGATATGACAATAATCATAAATTAATCATACCTGTGAACTCATTTACATATGGAGCCGCCCAGAGCAACATGAGAGGCCTCAGAGAATAAAGAGCACAACAAGAGACTGTTTCGTTCAGAGATCCTGAAACAATACCAGATAATCATCACTGCTGTAATACTTGAATGCTATATTATAATGCTTCAATAAACACTAGTAGTGAAACACTCACCTTCAGAAACACCCCAAAGAACAAAAGCAAGAAACATCAGAATATTTGGACTGAAGACTAGAAACATCTGAAGATGAAAGACTGTCTCTATAGAGAGATGACACAAAATAACATCAATTTAATTATTGCGTTTGGGATGTAACAAGTAGTGTCTACTAGATTGACTTACCTGGTAGTCTCTGTTCCAAATAAGTTTCAGTTGAAAACACAGATCTCCTTTTACTGTAAACTTTACATGTGTATTTTCCCTCATCTTCAGCTCTCAGATTGTCCAGACGGAGGGAGACGTTTCCATGTTGAATCTGATCAGTAAAGAAATGAGCTCTATCATGATACTCCTCCTGCTGGGCCTCTTGTCGACTCTCACCATCTTGATACAGATGAACCAGAGTCTCTGAGTCAGTTCTTCTCCATTCCACCTTCAGACTTTTCTTTAATAAGTGTTTGTCAATATAACAAGGCAAAACCACTGAACCTCGCGGAAAAATCTGGTTACAAGAATGTTGCACAAGGAAACCTGAAAAGGAAAAGACAAACCATTTCTAAATCAAATGTTAAGGCAAGACAAAAGTGAAATTCGCAGGTTGAATTCTAGGTGCAACTAAAATACTATTAAAATTTACTTTTGGAATTTTAATATCAGTCAAAAGTTTGGAACCATTACTGTTTTTAATGTTTGTGAAAGAAGTCTCTAATAAGAAGTCTCATTAAACCTGCATTTATTTGATAAAAAATACAGAAAGAAAATGTAATATGTTTTTACAGTTGATAACAGTATTTAAAATAACAGTTGTCTATTTTAATATGCTTTATTTTATTTTTTTTTTCTGCGATGCAAAGCTGAATTTTCATCAGCCATTACTCTAGTCTTCAGTGTCAGTGCCTTTAGGTTTCCTGTCCATCACTACACTCTAAAAAATGCTGGGTTAAAAACAACCCAAGTTGGGCTGAAAATGGACAAACCCAGCGATTGGGTTGTTTAAAAATTGCTATATGGCTAGCTTAAAATGAAACCAAAATAGTTGGGAAATTAAAAACCAGATGCAATTAGAGGCAACAATAATAGACAAAAGGTGAATGTTTATTAATAAGCTTTAATATTTTATTAATATAAATGTAATAGTTTAATAATATAAATTTATTAATAAGAAATTTAATAAATGTTTATTGTTTAATAATTATTAATTGAACATTAATAAATGTTCATTTCCAACATACTTTGGGTTAATTTTAATTAAGCAATACAGTAATTTTTAAACAATAGTTGAGTTAAATAAAACTACCCAGCAGGTTGGGCAAACATTTAACCCTACCGCTGGGTTAAAACAACCCAATTGCTGGGTTTGTCCATTTTCAACCCAACTTGGGTTGTTTTTAACCCAGCATTTTTTAGAGTGTAGTCCTTCGTCCTTGTCCAGAGCCTCCACCTTCTGGAGGAGTTGTTAATTACCTCTACACCTGTATGGTTTTACCTCTCTGTCTGAGTATTTAAGTAGTCTCAGTTATGTATCTAATCCTTGTTCCCTGAAGGAGGGAACAGAGCTTTTACATCAGAACTGAACTGACGAATTGGGATCTCGCCAGAGAGCCTCATCACCTTCAAGTGTAACTAAAACGAGCCAATGGACATTGGCATGTGAGATTTGCATTGCGCACCCCGCCTCGTGTAACCCCTCTACCCAGGTCCTACTTGCCCCACTCTGACGCAGGCCTCGAACCTGGGTCTCTGGCGTGGGAGTCGGACACTCTAACAAGGAGGTTAAAGGCTGCAATCTCTAGCGTCAGTCGCTAGAGCATCTCTTGACATCAGAGGAGTGAGGTCATAACAACACTGCAGAGCTTCCACACACTCGTAGTCACACAATGAGATGATTGCTTTAGAGCATAAATGCTCAGTTCTGATGTTAAAAGTTGAATGTGTGATTGCACATGCACTTCCTTATATGCCTGTGATGTGGGAGGGAGTGCACGATGCAAATCTCACACGTCAATGTCCATTGGCTCGTTTTAGTTACAGGTGATTGGGCTCTCTGGCTCTGGCTCTCGAGATCCCAATTCATCAGTTCAGTTCTGACATAAAAAAAATTGAATGTGACTGACTGAAAGGGAACTATATTTCGTTTCATTTTTGAATAATGATTAAAGTTTTTGTTCTATTCCTCATGATTTTTCTTCCTTTTTGAATGAATTTGAATGTGTGTGTTGGAGAGTGTGCAAAAGATAGAACTGATGCAGGCATGCCAGAAAGTTTAAAAGTAATTAGCCAAATTGTTTTAACACATTTATAGTATATTTTATTATTATTTGTCCATTCTCCAGTCCAAACCATTTATCATCTGAAGGGTTGCAGGTATTATTACTACTACTATTATGACTATTGAATCACACTTTGGTTTATGCCTTTTGAATGACCTTTATTTTGTGAAGTGCAGTAGATCAGACAGCAGAGCACAAGTGCAGATCCAGATGCAGAAATACAGAGAATCAACACCATTATGTGTGAAACAGAGAAACCTGTGAAACACAGACATCAGTTACTGAACAAAGTATTGTAAAATGCCCTGTATTTTTTTCATGTTCACAGCATATGAATCACTGGACATCTGCTCTACTAAAGGGATAAAATAATCTGTCTGATATGCTTGAAGAATGTCTATTTGTTGTTTTTATTTTTTTTTCACATTTTGCTTCAGGCAATAACATAATGATTGTGGCGACCAGGGCGGGCGAGAGCCGTGAGGGAACGGCGCGAGGCCGGTGGCGCGAGTGTTAATGAGCATCACCTGGGAGGCGCACCGGCCTTGAGTCCCTCACGGAGGAGCTCCGGGAGCATAAAAGGAGGAGCGACTACAGTGAAGGACGAGAGAGGACCAGGCCTGGACTTATTTTATGTTTTATTATGTTTGTGTGGCCGGCAGACGTCCGCGAGGGTCTGCCGGCATTACTTTCGTTTTGTTCTTTGTTTATTTTATATTAAAGTTACGTTGAATGTTCGCCGGTTCCCGCCTCCTTCTTCCCATATCTACGAACTACGTTACAATGATAATATGTTTTTAATCGCAATCATAGAGGAAAGTAATGTAATCCTTGAAATTCAATACATATTAATTATTTCTCTCAGTTTTTGATACACAAAGCAAAGATGAGAATTAGGCATGCTAATTTCTACATTATTCAAGGGAAATTTAATGCTGAAAATATTAACTTACATTAGTCACCTACATTAAAAGTTCCATTTTAGAAAACATGACAACTTTATCATTTACCTCTCACTCACCCAGTCTCTCCAGTACTACAGTTGCATTGGCTGAAAGACCTCCAGCAAACACTTGACACATGTAAACTCCTTTATCCTCAGTTCTGACACTCTTCAGTCTGAGAGAGAGAAGTTTCCTTTGGGGATTTCATCAGTGAAGAACTCAACTCTGTCTCTGTATCGCTCATCTGATGAACCTGGTATAGTTTCATTGTTTTGGTAGAGCAGAACCAGAATATCTTCATCTGTTTTCTTCCATGAAACCTCTTCAATGTGTTCAGGTGTGACAGAGCAGTTCAGAGTCACGTCTTCACCCACATACACAGATATGGACTCATCTGAGCCTGATGCTTTTAAATGCTCTAGAAATTAAAGCGAAATATCAGCTTATTTAATAAAATATTAAACTTTCTACCAAAACTCGTTTGGTCATCAGAGGGACCACACAAAAATCAACCCTATAAACAAACAGAGAGAGAGAAAATAAACAAAGTGTGTGTGTGTGTGTGTGTGTGTGTGTGTGTGTGTGTGTGTGCGTGTGCAGTGTAAATGGGTACATACAGAGATCATTATCAACTATCATCATCACTGTCACGAACAAGCATTTATATTGGAGCTCCTTCAAACCCAAAACTCCTACAAACAGTGTTCAGGAGTTAATTTTTGTTTAAGAACAATGTTGTAAATCCGGTTAAATAATGTGACCATGAAATACATCCTCAGAAAAACTTTAAACTTAAATTAAAGCAACTATTAGTTTCATAATGTACAGACAACAAAGATCCTAGTATGTTTGCTTGTTAAAATAAACTAGCATCTGGTTTGCTTACAGACTATTTAAGAAACACAGGGAGCAGAAATACCAAATATCTTCCTAATAATAGCAAACTAGATTATTAAATGAGAGAAAAATCATAATAAGTGCTGTAAATAGAAATCTAATCATCATCATCACCTAAAGCAATCAACAAAACTGCTGAAAGCTATTGCACATTGGATAAAACTGTGCATGTTTTCACTTGAATCACTTTTAAAGTGAGAAAAGCATTGTACATACCATCAGATATAACCAGAATTACTGCCACAAATATAATCATAAACAGGTACATGATCAGTTGAAATTACGATCATCTCTCTAGATCGTGAAAATGAAGGTCTGTAAGTGAGCCATTTGATGCATGAAAGCAATATGTTTAAACATGTTTTATTTTCTTCCTTTGAGAAAGTGCAGTTGAGCTGCAGCTAATCCAACTAAACCGGTTCTGATTAGTCAAATTAAAAATGTCATCATGAAGAAGAAAAAGGTGAGCATCTGCAATGGGAGTTTAGAAAACTGCACCAATTTAAATAAAGTCATTAATTAAAAAAAAAAAAAGAACAGAAAAAAAAATCTAATTTTATCTACAACATACACTTGTCTCTGAAGAGAAGCAGGTTAAAGGCATCAGGTTTCTCTGGAATTGTTGACTCAGTTGAATGACTGCCAGACATGTAAACAGATGCAGCTTTCATTGTGGTTTCTGTATTTCCTCATATTTCTAAAGCTGCAGCTCATCTGGGGCACGTTCAAGCTCACACCGGTGCGCAACGTTTTGCTACGTTTTCCGGGTTGAACGACACGTTTCCTGGGGCCTGTACCATGATGGTAGTTGAACAAACTCAGGGTTATAGGATTAGTTTCGAGTTGACAAAACCACACCACTCCAATCCGGCTTTGTTGGTACCATGATGCTGATCATCAACTTTCTCTGTCAACTCAGGCTTTGATCCTGAGTTTGTGGAGCGCGTGCACATGAATCCGTGACATCAGTGGCAAACAGCCAATCACATGCCTCGCAACTGTGATTCACTTCTCGCGAGAGAGCCGGCGCGATTCAAAACTCTTTTGCTGAAAATTAAGAATTTAAACACATTTACACTAATGGAAAATACTTGTCTGTGAAAGAGGACAAACAAAAGAAATGATCTTTCTCTATTAGTGCAAGTGAAAGTTGGTTTATATAGTTGATATATAGCGAAAGAGACTCATACTTGTAAGGTCACATCATATTTAACGTTTATTTACAGCTTATTTATATTAAATATGATCTGTATATATTAATATTCATTAACTAAATGCTTAATAATAACTGTTAAACTAAAATTGCTTGTGTGTGATGGATTAATATTATAGATCATATAAGAATTATAGAAATCATATATAAATAATAAAATTATTATTATTTTTTTTTTTTTTTGCTTCTATATAGTGTCTTTAATTTAGAGGAAGAGAAACTGGGGGCGTGACTTTATTGCGTTGGATTTGTCAGTGTCAGTTTGCTCACATCTGATTGGTCCAATTTCAGTTTGAGATCTCTAACCCAGAACATATCCTGCCCCCGAGCAGGTTAGCCGTGGAGCTTAAGTTACTATGGTGATGAACACCGCTAAAAGCCAAGTCACTTTCATGGTACCTAAAACCCAGGATTGGCGCAAACTAATCTGAAACTTACCTGGCTAGCCAGCCAATCCGGCTTCATGGTACAGGCCCCTGGAAACGGTGTGCAACGGTGTGCAACTGGTTTGAGATGCGTTTTCTCTTGTTTGGTGGGTGTGTCAGAAATGTCAGCCCAATCAGCGGCAACCTGTATATAAACCACGCGGTATTAAAGAGACAGCTCGCACACTGGGTATTAATGTAACATAAAAATACTTTACTTATATATTTTGCTGTTGTATTGTGAAGTTACACTTTAATAAACTTTTCTATACTCCTCTGATTATATAATGGTAAAAATTACAATATCAAAGCACAACAACAGTGATCAGCAATAATGATAAGCCTATTAAACAATAAAATAATATAGATCATAACACAGTCTTGGAGGTAAGAAGTGGATTATCCTTCACCTGAAATGTTGATATTTCATGCTGAAATGCGAGGCAAATGTTGTATCACAATAATTAAATTCCACAAATCCCTTCACTCGATTGGGATGTTCTCTTTTATTCTGGACGGCAAGGGCAGTGACTGTAACATCGAGGGTACTTTGCAGTATTAAACATGTATTTATATCGACTTCATCAGGCTCCGAAAATTCTTCAAAAAGAACACAAAGAATGGCCTTCTCAGTTGCCATAGTTGCAACGCTTGCGTCATCACAACAGGGTGTTCAACGCGCCACCGTTTCCGTTTAAAAAACGTTTTGCAACGTTTTGTCGGGGCTGAACGCAGCCCTGTTATTTTTCCATTTTTGCTTGACTCTCATTGGACAGAACTAAATACATTTAAATTAATTTATCATTTTATTTGTTTTAAGCTCCATTAATACAAAATAACTTGGGCTAGTTGTCCTGCTTTTACACTCCAGAAAATATTTCTTGCATAATATATGCATTCCTGGAAGCCTTTGCAACAAATAAGCAATAGGCAAAAAGATTGTTAACCTAACACTTATTAAACTTTTAGTGTGGGCATGTTGTCACATTTCATTCATTAAAAAAAGGCAAAAAAGTGGAAATAATAGCAAACGAAATATCACAACATTGTCTTTTTTTCAATAATAATAACAACAAATAAAAATACAATGCAGCAAAATAAAAACTCATTGAAAGTGCATGATTTATGTAAATGACACTCAAAGGTAAGTGTGTCCTATCTGCTGTTTATAATAGCAGACAACTGATGTTACTGAAAGTTGGTGATGCCTCACAGACAATTGCAGGTAAAGGGTCCATCTCACAGAACTCTGTTGTTTTCTGTGTTTAAGACATGATTTAACATTTTAAATGACTGTAATCACAAAAGCATTCAGTTTTCACAAAAACATTTGTTTCAAATTAGTCATTTTAAAATCCATGTGACAACTTAGTTGGGGTTCGTGGAGCGACTGAGGGCGGAGCTAGCCGGAGCAGTAGGGGTGGAGGGCCAAAGAGCAATGGACGACAACACAAGGCATACGAGACCGGACCATGTACACAGGGATGACAGGAACTTAAATACTCAGATGATTAACTAAAATGACATACAGCTGTGAATGATCTAGTTAATGTCCATGGTGATAGATTGTGGCAGGAAAACGAAACAAAGAGGCACATATGACAGATGAAAACCAAAACAAACTGAATGTGACTGAGACCGTGACAGATAAATCCAGTTTTTACTCACAGAAAGTGAATATTTCTACAGTCATGCCAATTAAGATAAAGAGACACAATCAGAGGGGAAAACGACCATCCTCAGATGCTCAACTGCATGTTTACCATTCACTGAGAATAGATATACATTAACAATTAACATTAACATCATATTTAGGCTGCATTAATTTAATGAAAACAAAGATATATATCTGTACAAAGTAATAATAGACTGCTATATCTGCTATGCTAGATATAGCAGTCTATTATTACTTGTCACATTTTTTTCTTTCATTTTGTTAATATGTTAATTAAGTGAAATAAATTTAGCATATAGAAAGGCTATTTATTCCTTGTATATGATTTAATTCATCATCATCAGGTGCATGATGATGATGAATCCTGATCCCTGTTGTTTATTCTGCTATGGTCATGTAGGCTAAAACTAAACCCCTGGGATTTTTTTAATGGGTCACAGACACTTATCCATTCTAATTTCGTTTAATTCCTTGAAAGTCAGGGGAAAAACCCAAAACGATATTAAAAAAGCACCATTTCTAATTTTCGTTTAGTTTAAGTTTTTCAACTTATAATATCTATTTCGATTAGCATAAATGTTTTAATAGTTTTTGTTAGGCTATAATAACCCTGCCTGGGCAAAACATCCAAGCAATACATCCACATTACAGTCAAATTTCCAACTGTTTAAGCCATGAATATTTACAAATATTCACAAATTATTTAATTTCGTCTGGGACACAATCTCAGGCCGGGAGTCACAGACTCATTGAGGCCAATAAACCTACAGCTATTGTTGAAAACGTAATTTACATTACTTTTAAGAATAATAAATGTTTGAAAAGTGATAATAATGTGCCTCTTTTGAGGTATTGTCTCCACTTTCATTTATCAGTTTTATTCTGATAAATATGACAATATGCTATAGGCCTAGCATTATTGTTACATGAATAGAGTTTTTAGTAAAAGCACGATTTTGTGAGCATTAGAGGAACTGAATGTGTCAGAATAAACATAAACGCTCAGATTAGCTGTCATCATCAAATTACTCCCAGAAGTCTAAAGAGTTTTAAATATTGTCATTTATTGTTAAGTGCAAATAAGTTTATTATAATTAATAATTGTGTCAAAACTGCTTCCGTCCATTATTTTCTGACAGCCTCAGAGAGAGTGGACGGGATTTATATGATGTCGACCTGCGAATGCAGATAGGAAGGCTAGATTGCATTTACATTAGATTGAGATCTGATCACAATGTGTCCTAGACTACTTCAGGATCAGGATACACTGATAACGGATAACATTCCATTAAGAAATACGTTTAGACTTTTCTTTTCAATGTGTATACACTCTTAAAAATAAAACATTGGTTCAAAAAAAAAATAAAAAATGTTAACGTTTTCCATTAGAATTTTTAACTTAAGCCAATTGGGAGAATTACATTAATTCAAAGCAATATTTTGAGTTGATCCAACATAATGTTTTAAGTAAGGTGAAGACGGTTTTTTGCCACAATAAAAACACATTTCTAAGTAACATGACCTTAAAAATTGTCAACATGAATGCAACTATTTAAGTTGATCCAACATAATGTTTTAAGTAAGGTGAAGATGCTTTTTGGACACAATAAAACGCATTTCTAAGTAACAAGTAACATGCTTGGTAACATTTACCAAGCACCGCTTGTCACCATGATGGTAAATCTCCAAAAACCCACATTAACAGAAACTCTTCTAAATTAGCATAACAAAACACTAATTACTGCTAAATCTCTCTTACCAATTAATCTTGTGCAAAAAACATTATATAACACTTAATTTTAGCATTTACTCTCTCTTTCAAGTGCAATGGGCATGATGGGATAAATCCCAGCCCAGTTTCACTTAAGTTCGTCTAAATTAAAAGAAGTGTTCATTCAACTCAAAACAATGAAACACGTTTACACGTCATCAGATTGTATTTTAGATTAACAGAACTTAAAATTAAATACATTTTTGATTAACTGAAAATGTTAAACTATGACAAGTCATGATAGTATATCGAATCAATAGGCATAATTTGCGTGTCATCCAAGCTCAATAAAATAACAATTACAAGTAAAAAGTGTAACAGAATTTCAGAACTTGATTTTTTATTTCACAACAATATATATATTTAATTAAGTAATGACCAAATGTCCCCTGAATTAGTTTTTAGAGTGTATAAACAACAACACAGGTTGTAAAGTGACGGCGAGGGGTGACTAAGAGACAGTATGTGAGAATATAGTTTGGAGTGAGAATATGTTGGGTCCACTCACAATTGTCCTTTCTGTCTCTGTTTTCCTTTTTGGACAGTAATTTTTTAAAGACAGAACCTCAATTAATTTGTTAGAGGCAGAACCGTTACTGCCACAACATTTGGGAGACCTTTCAGGTGCTTACACCAACTTTCCTCAGTGCTGCTGATCGAGGTTCAGTGTTGTTACAAACAATTTCACTCTAAAAATGCAACATTTTACATAGCTGTTTTTGTTTACTGCCATTTAGACTGTTAGCCTATCAGTCCATTCAGAGATAAAAACAGACCTAAACTTCAGTAACGTTTACTTCATCTGCATGTTGTGCTGCTCACATGATGTTTTTTCTTGAGGGTTTCTTCTGATCAAAGAGCAGCTGTACAGTTTTCAGGCTTAATTTTCTACAGATCTGTGTTCATGTGATACATCCAGGGAAACAGTGATTCCCAAAGCATAGGTCATGAAGCAGATATAATGCTCATAATAACAAAACACAGCTGAAAAACATACTGATAGAGCCAACAGCAGGACACAAAAAGATATTAATGCTCATAAATAATAATACAACTAAAAGATATACAAGAAAATCTGCACACAACATAATATTATACTATTATATTATACCCCCAAACCATTCAAAATTATACTTCAGTATAATACAATTTTATTATGTTAGCAACTTGAGGGGCCTGCTACATTTCTTTTAGTTATTTGTTAATGTTAATGTTAACGCGTGATGTGTCCAGATAGACGGGTCTTTTCAGTACAGCTCTCAAACGCAAACAGAACAGTCATGATCTGTTTAGAAGGCATGTTGTTTGATTGCTTTCTCTAGGATTGATCTGCTCATATGAGTAGTCTATGTTTAATAATATTATTACTGCACTGCCTATATTTTGATAAATTAGACATTTCCTCATTTCCTGATCGTTGACTTCTGACTCAACATTTAAAAGTGAAAGTAAAAACAGAAGTGAAAGTAGTTGATGAATTTCCGTATGCGGCATGAGCTTCTGAATGCGGAACATCTATATTTGAGGCCATTTATAGCTAGAGGACATTATTGCTTAAATTTTGCATATTTGAAAATTCACCAAATTAACTCTTTTTAATGTCAGTTCTGCTGATGATCACTGATGGTACGTTATATGATTATTTTATCCATTTACGTCTGTCTCTTTCTTTCTCTCTCTCTCAACAAAACTATTTTTCATGGACAGTTATTTATTTAAATCAAGGCCCCATGGCTGGCCTTCGTTGTGCTGCTCTGTAAGACTTTATGTGGTCTAGAGGAGATGTCTAATTCTACATAATGGTCACATCCCAGCTAGAAATTTTTTATGTTCTAGTATCGTTTTCAGTTGCAAGTTTTATTCTTGTTCCCAGAACGTTTTCCTAAACGGCAGAATAACATTCTCTAAAAACATTCTAAAAATGTTTAGTGATAACATTGTTAGAACATTATACCCTAACATTCTTATAAAGTTTTTAGCGAGATGTTTCCCAGATGGCATTGGGCGTGGACAACTCCACAAACAGCATTACCAACTTAAATTATACATGCACAAAAGTTAATATTGAGAATCAACAGAGGTTTAGATGATGTTTTATTGGCTTGATGTCACCACTATGGTAATCAGTGTGTGCTTTAGTTAAGCATTTTGACTCTCGATTTTTTAATGTTAGTGTTCCTCTGACTGTTGTAACTGTGTTTGTAATGGCAAGAACAGCAAGAGAAAATGTGATTATGTAGTGGTCTGAGTCACTGTTCTCATCCAGAAGTTAATAGTTAGGTAAATTGTTCCACATCATTATGTGGACCAGTAAAGTAATATGGCAAATATCACTTTTTTCAAAAAAGCTTCTGCGCACATACACACTCAAACACGCAAACCTATAGACTAAACACGTAAATGAACGGCAAGAATGCATTAGGGGTATTTGGTTTTCAGTGGGAAAGGTGTCATTTAAGCGGCCCCTAAAGTAATAATTAACAATTTTTACAATGGAAGTGATTCAATCAAAAACCAACTTTAGCTCTGTAAGAATTTTCCTCTTGTCACTGTGAAGTTGCTTTGAAACAATATGTACTGGCGCTATATAAATGAAGATGACATGTATGACAGACGTATGGCTACTTAAAAAAAAAAAAGAAAAAAGAATCTGATGAAAAGAGACAAAAAAACATTATCAGGTTAGTTTGGGGTAGAAGTAAATTGTCAATATATCAGTGAACATCACATTTAGCTTATTATGTCAGTGCTTCTGCCTTACCATATGAATTTAAAACTGTATTAGAAGTTGTGGTTATTGTGCAAACATATGTACATATTCAGCATTTGTGTTTCTGGTTGTCTTTCAGCATCTGTTCTTCACTAGATCTACTAGTTCATCTGAGGGATTTGACTGAATCAAGATGCTGCTGATCTTTGTAGCTCTTCTCATTTTAGCTGCTCTTGGACAGGTAAGCTTGTGTTCTAGTATGAATATTTCAGACATGAATACTGATGATTGATCATTATTATTTCTTTTGCTGCAGGATCACAGAGCGGCTGCTGCTCCTGCTGTTGCAAAGCAGATGTTTACATTGGATTTCTCAAATAATTCTGTTGATGACCAGTACATTGGCTGTAGAAAGGACATGATGAATCTGGTAGAGAAAGAATATCTGATGAAGGAAATCAATAACTCACCTGAATTTAACGAGGCTTGGCAAAAAGGTGTGAAGAATGCCACAAAACCAGAGAACAACCTGAAAGAGAATCATTCAATTGCCATGTATGTGTATACTCTCCATGTTCCTAAACTATATAGTGTCTTAAATTTTGCTGTTCATGATGGCATGCAAAACTACACAAATAAGACATTTGAATGGTATTCACTGCACTTTTTGTTAACAGAAGCGATACAGATTCTCAAGGAAACACAAAAAACATGCTATAATGTTACATATCGTGGTACAAATTTTACATTTGGTAAAAATGTTTTGAACACAGAGATTCGTTTTGGCACATTTGCATCTTCCACTCTTAATCGTACAATAGCAAATGATTTTGGAAGCGCATCTTGTTTTGAAATCAGAACTTGTGAAGGTGCTAATCTGACAAAATATTCAAGGTTTCCTCACCAGAAAGAGGTGCTGATTCCTCCTTATGAGACGTTTAATGTCACTGCTGTCAAGACGAGAGGAGTTCAGCCGGATCTCTGGTGTGACACTGTGTTTGTGTTGAACAGCACTGGAAAAAGAAGTCACATGAACTGTGCATTGTTCGGCAGTGAAAACCATGTTGCTGACTCTAATGTTTTATTAATTTTAACATTATTCAATGTTTACCTGCTAACCAGTTAAATTGTAGATGCTGCGATCGATTTCACTTTGTTTTTATTAAACTTTGAATGGCTTCTTATGCTTATGAATCAGAGATTTTGTGGGAAGTTTATAATGATTGGCATTTCTTTTTCTTAATGCACTTGGAGTTCAAAGTATTCTTCTTTTATCACATTCATTTTACGCGTCTGCATGGGCACGGAAAGATGTCTTGGTTTGGGGGTGCTGGGTGTTTTTGGTGTTTTTTTTTTATTAATTTTTTTCTAGTCAATACATTTTTTTTTTCTGACGAGTCTATAAAACATGTCAAAACTCCACAAAGCACAGCAAGCGTAATGGTGCAAACACTCAATTAAACAGCAATACTGCTTGCAATCATAATGCAATGGACCGGTCAATGGGACATAAATGAAGCCTTTTAAATAAAAACATTATTGAGCAGTTTGCTCTGTTCTTTCTACACACACTGCAAAGGTCAAAATATGACGTCAAACTCTGTGCATATGTTTAAAAAATGTTATTCACCATATAAATAACACTTATTTTAATATCCCACTTAAGGTGTTTATTACAAATAAATGACTAAATGCTTAAAATTAATACATGCAAATGGACAAAAATGTGCAATGCATTTACAATCCTGTGAAAGCAACTGCAGCACCCTTACTTTTCATGTCCCTGCATGTCTGGTACAAATATAAGGTCTTGTTTCATGAACATAATGCATATTTTTTGTGAGACATTAAAACATGTTCCATAGGTGCACAACCTGTGAGAAGCATGTTGTAAAATAAACTTCCATTCTCTACATAACCAATATTTAATAACAGCTAGAAATGAAAATGTGCTACTGTATTACACACAGGGGCGTAGTTTGCGGGGGGGATGGGGGGGAGGTAACCCCCCAATATTCAAATCCATCAGTTACAACAACCCCACTATTTCAACATGAAAATCACAGTAGATCTATACTAAAATATGTATAATTCATTTATTTTGTAACAATAATTTTGTTTCTAATCGAATATGAGTTTGTCATAATAAATTAGTCAAAAAAGTACCCCCCTTACATTGAACCGATTGGTAACGCCCAACCAATGCGCGTCGCATTTTCACCAAAACAACGACGCGAGTGCTCTGTTTGAATGGAGAGCACGGTTAGCACCAAAAAATGAAGAGAACCGTTGCCCAGCCGACTTTATTAAACTTCTGTTCAAAGAGGGACGTTAAAAAGAACAAAGCATGTACTGAGAAGGAGGTATGAAAACACTGTAATAGCTAAGTACACTCCACATATATTTTAGCTATCTAATCCATTGCAATTTAGCCATAACTATCAGTGTAACTGTAACCAGTTACCAAAACAGCCGTCTGTTTTGTTACTTCATTTTTCAATAGTGTCTTATCAATGACAAAAGTATTCACATCGGTGTTTGTTTTCTTCCTTAATTAATCTGACTTTTGAACGAATTGGCTTGAATGAACGATTTAAGTAGCTCACTCATTAAAACGTCGAATCGCTGCCACCTACTGGCGGTTTCAATATTTAACCATTTCTTTCTTTTTAGAATCACTCCGTTATGTTAGAATTTGATGAATGGTTATAGATAAATTCCACAAAGTTATGATAGATAGATAGATAGATAGATAGATAGATAGATAGATAGATAGATAGATAGATAGATAGATAGATAGATAGATAGATAGATAGATAGATAAAGAAGAAATAAATTATCCAATAACGCTACACATAAAACAGATTTTTTTTTTTTTTTTATTAAAAAAAAATAATAACAGGCAGCATACCAACGCTCAACCCCCCAATGTTGAAACCAAATCTACGCCCTTGATTACACACCAAGTATACTCTGCATATTTTTGGATATTTTGAAAAAAAAATTATATAGAGCCCTTATGTTTCATTGCTCCTTTGTCTGTGTAATCCACTGTTTGATGATTTTCTGTTTATGTTTAAGTTCATGTTCCAAGTCAAGTCAAGCCAAGTCATGCTCTGTTAAGTTCATGTTTATTTTGTACATTTGGAATAAAACTGCACATGGGTTGCCATCTTGTGGACTTGCTTACAGCGTAGTCTTTTTTTACAAAGTGACCAACAACTATTGGCCTGGCATGAATAATACAGTGTTTTAGACATTTTCATTAATTCGTCTGAGCAGGGATCATTTTGACAACGTTGTCATCTGTACGTGAAACCTTTCAAAAACACAAAGGAAAAACTTTAGTACATTACATTCGTGTAAATGAGTCTCCAGCACTGAACATTTTAGATGTCATGTTTCACTTATCTAACACTTTTTTCCTCTCTAAAACGTGACTGGTTTTTGCAGGTGTCCGAGAGATGTCATTAATTGTGGAGTCACGTGTCGTGAAGTTCAAGTATTTCAAGCATTTTTTGAACACTGATGATAAGGTGATGGTAAAATGGAAGAAGACGGTTAAATAGTTAAATAAGTTAATCTTGTAACTTTTATAGTTTGTTTTGTTACCTTGCATAATTAATAGTTATGTGTAGAGCTGCATGATTAATCATAAAAAGATTGCGTTCTTGATTCAAACACCCACATGATCTCTTTCCTAAATGATAATGATTAGCCTGTCTATTAAACCTTTGACAAGGATCACAGCGGAATATTCAGATCTGCATCGATGCTGCCACTGATCCAGAGAGAGCATTTATGTAGTATAGGTATGAAACTGCTTCAATAAAAGTCTTTTAGACCACAAAGTATCAAGATTTCTTTCTGTTTTGCAAATATTCATATTATCACAGAATTACTGGGATTAAAGTTTAGAGTATGCATATAAACACTGATGTCTATGATCAAAACTTTTGAAAGCTGATACTTGAAATAATGACTGTACCGCATTGTTTAGTGACTGTTAAATAAAATGTATTTATCATTGAATCAGTCATTCAAGAGATTCTTTCAAAAGATTTATCCAGTAATGAGACAAGGGAGTGAGTCAGTAAATCATTCAAACATAATTCATCCCCCCAAAAATAAACATTTTTAAATAGACTATAGCAATTTTGTCAGAAACTCATGAGAGAATCGAATTTTATTGTAGGGTCGGTGGTTAGGAAGTAGTGTTAAATAAAATATTATTATTATGTTTTTTTTGACAATTCAGTTTCATTTCTATGGGTTTTGTAACATTCTCTTTATTAAAAGTGCTTTATTTCAGATAGGCATAAAGTTTTGTATTTCATTCAACAGTGCAGCAAAATTAAAACAATGTGCTGACATAAAAAAAAGAAATTTACTTCTGAAAATTTACCCACATGAAAGTTACCCCCATGTCATCCAAGATGTTTGTCTTTTTTTTGTTAGTCGCAAAGAAATTAAGGTTTTTGATGAAAACATTCCAGGATTTTTCTCCATATAATGGACTTTAGCGGGGATCAATGGGTTGAAGGTGAAAATTACAGTTTCAGTGCAGCTTCAAAGAGCTTTAAATGATACCAGACTTAACTAGCAAAAACAATCAGTCATTTTCTAAAAAAATATATGTATATATGGGTCATTCTACAGAAACGTCCACTTTTGGTATGACAAAATGTCTTAAAATGTATTTCTTTTTTTAACATTTAAACTTAGAACACATTATTATATTACACTTGGACTTTATGAATACACATAAATGACAGCTTAATGATTTTTTATTTTTTTTGTACATTTATTTAAAGACTGCATGTCCCCTCTTTTTGTCACTGGTGTTACCTTACTTCTCTGGCATTTTTAAACATTTTTATGAAATATTATTTCTCATTTTTTTCAGCACATGCAGTCAGAGTTACAGAATAATAATGATAATGCAAGAAATAAGGAGATTATGTGTTATATATTTTAATCAGGTTAGTTAAAAGTGTGATTGAATGATGTTAATTCAATTGCGCAACCATGTATTTGCTATAACAATAAAAATATTTGAAAAACCTATATAAACAAGTAATGATACAATCCTTTACATCTTAATTCTTGAGTGTAGCAGAATTCAATGAATGTAAAATTATTATCATGTCACATATGACATTTTATTTAATGTGACAGACAAAAAACAGTAACACCAGTGACACAATGAATCACCAGTGACGTATACATAGGACCAAAGATCCTTAATTTTTCAACTATAATTAAGTAGTTTGGACTAAATTTTACATTTGGTGTACAATAAAAGACTATCATTGACACTTAGTGAAAGCAGTCAGAAAAAGATTATAAACAACATTTTAAAACTGTCTGTAAAGTCGCTGCACTGAATTTAGCCAAATCCCCTTAATTTAGCCATATCTGACCAAAGGAGGATTAACAATGAGAAAGAAAAGTTAGAATCATGTAATCTTAGTGCTTTTTTATGCAAAATAACTAAATGAATAGCTTTAAATAAAGTTTATCTATAAACGGTAACACCAGTGACGGTACCACCAGTGATATTTTCATAAAAAGGTAACACCAGTGACAGTAACACCAGTGACATTTTTCATGAAAAATGCATTTTACAAAATGGCTGCTGCAAGGAATCAATCCACATGTTGTAAATTATGATATATTCACTAAATCAAGTAATTTAATCCATTTGTATTCTAGTTTTTTAAAATTCCCTAGCGATAAAGTAGGTCACACCAGTGACTTCAACTAAAAGCTTCATATGAAAATATGATTTTATAATTAAAATTTCTGATAACTGAAAAGAGACAGTGGACTTTTCATTGGCCTTTCTTCATTGATCTTCAGGAAATAGGAAGAAGGAAGTCAAGTGATGCCATCAGTGTGATTTTTTTCTTTCAAACTAAGAGATTTTTGTTAAAGGTAACACCAGTGACACAACACCAGGGGACAACTACATTCATTAAAAATTTTATAATATTTATTTAGCATTTGTTTTTTTTATGTCATTTACATTATACATTTGATAGTTATGCATACATTATTGTATTTGAAATGGTAGAAAAACCTGTTTGTGAGCTCAAAATAAAGCACGTTCCCTCTGTACATGACTGTGGGGACGAGCACTTCTGTGGCGCTTGGAATTTTTATAATTAATTAAAAAACAAATATTGCCACATTGATGGCTCAACAAGGTTTCATTGTTCAAATAACATATTGTTTCATATTAAAATATAAAAAAATTGTAATCCTAAAGTGTTTTTTAAGTGTAATATTTCTGTAAAGTCTAGGGACAGAAAAGTGGACGTTTCTGTAGAATGACCCATATATATATATATATATATATATATATATATATATATATATATATATATATATATATATATATACAGCTATGGAAAAAATTAAGAGACCACTTAACATTGTTTTCTGAACTTGGAGTGGTCTCTTAATTTTTTCCATAGCTGTATATATATATGAGCAATATCACACTCGTAGCCGTGCGATATGGCTGTATATCAGCACGCTGTGATTCAGGCCGAGTGCCGTAGGTAATCACAGCGTGCTGATATACAGCCATATCGCACGGCTACGAGTGTGGTATTGCGTTTATAAAACAGTTCGACGGCACGAGTGTGTAAATAAATAAGAACAACAATGGAGTGTCTTTAAAACCCTCTTTTGTGCAGCAGCACTACTTCCTTCCGCCACGGATTCAAATCTCAATTTGACAGTTGGACCAAGCCTCCGTTACTAACTCTAAAACGTCACTTTAGAACTAGTAACGAAGGAACGTTGAGTCGCTTCATTGAGACACATTGAATTTTGTACAGTATTAGAGAGAGCGAGAGCGAGAGAGAGAGAGTAGGCTATTACCTGTGTCTGGTATATTGCATTACATTCATTCTTCAAGTCGATGTCTATAATATTATATCCTTTATACAAGTCCGTTTGAATGTCCGCTGAGGAACGCGATCTTTGTATTTGTCCTTTTCCGTAACATCCATTACACCACGGCGCTAAAACAACTTCCTTTTGCAAAAGTTCCTTTCAATTTAAAAGTCTCTTGTGCTTCACTCATTCTCCTGTAAAGTGTTGCCGCCATCTAATGGCGTATTAATGTAATGTTCACTCAATCCATATTACTTAATGGACATCTTTATATAAAATCATATTTATTAACAATAATATTTAGAACAACAAATAAGCACAACTGTACAGTTCAGTCAAACATAAAGCACTAGTAAAAAATTAGGTCACCATTTACGCTTGTATGTGGGTTTTACAAATATTTAACGAATGAAAAGGATTTTAAAGAGCTTGTGACAAAACTTCCTAACTCCATTGGATCCTCAAACTGTCAATCAAACCTCATTAATCTGCCTCACCTCCTGAATAAAGTGCGCACGCAGTTTGGACATCTCCTCTGTGCAATGCAAAGGTAAATAAAGATCTGTTGAAAAAAAATTGTAAAGCGTTTTCTTTACTCAAAAATACATGTTTATAAAGTTTAATGTTTTACGTATTTGAAGAGCGGAAAAGAGTCTGATATGTCCCGTCTAGTTGTAGCCAATGTGCTATATAAGGATGTAACGTAACGTTTATTATTATCAAATTTAATATAGCACAATTCGACTTGCTCTGGAACAAATAATAGATTAATAAGACCAAAGATTGCCCGTTCTATGTACTCAAATTGAATTATGTCTCATGTTTAACCACTATAATAGCCAGCGGCAAATCCCCGAGGCACTGGCCGAGATGAAGCTGTTCTCGGCGGTTACAGAAGCACTGAACGGCCGCTGACCCACTCGAGCTCGCATCTCCGAAAACGTCAAAACAAATGGTAAAATAGGCGCTGTTATTAAATATGAGTCACATATTTCAGGTCTAAACAACTACATTCTCGCCTAAAAAACTATTAAAACTACAGTTCGTGGTACAAGAAGTAGTATTTGTAAAAATTACGGTTGATTTGATCGGCCGCCATGACGGTCACTTCAAGCGGAGTGATACAAACGGTGAAAAGGCAGTAGGAGTGCTGTTATCACTGAAATATCGCATGGCTATCAGCCAATCAGATTCGAGAACCAGACAGAACTGTTGTATAAATATATATATATACTTTTAACTACAAATGCTCATTTTGCACTAGCTTTGTGATACGCCACACATTACGTTGAAAGGTCACATGTGATGTAGGTGCACAGTAAAATCCCCAGAGTTAAATCAACTCTGCTCAGAGTACATTTGGTCCCTCTCTAAATAGTGTTAAAGTAACACTGAAACAGAGTTAAAGTTAATGAGATAATTAAGCAATTAATAAGGCTGTTCTTGTGTTTCTCTTTTCTTTAGTGATTCTGCTTGTTAACAGCAGGTGTTCATCACTAATGACAATCATCACTTAATTAATTGTTTAATTATCTCATTAACTTTAACTCTGCTTCAGTGTTATTTTAACACTATTTAGAGAGGGACCATATGTACTCTGAGCAGAGTTGATTTAACTCTGGAGATTTTGCTGTGTGGTAGGGCAAAAACAAAAACCCATTCAAAGTAAATGAGAAGCGTTAATGCCGACGCCCCACGTGAATGCACCGTTATCATATCGTTTCCTTACATTGACTGCCAATATAAATGGATGTTAAACTTCCGTTGTTGTTTTGTTTGTTATTTTGTTTATCAATCGCTGCAGGATTTATAGAAGACGAAGTGAAGTGGAATTTACAGAAGATGAGTGGAGATGGAGTATTTGCAATGGTAGCTCTTAAACTTTGGAAATTTTTACCTTAGATTGGCACCCCTAGCGTAACTGGTAACTGGTTGAACAGCCTATTCCATCTGTGGGTTTTTTGATTTTATGTTATCTGTGGTGTTGTTGTTATGTTTTTTATGGTTATGATTGTCATTGTTATGTGGTTCTTAAAAAGTATAGCACTTTGGTCGATGGACTGCTGTTTAAATAGTGTTTAATAAATAAATATAAGCCTACTACAAACTATTATAAATCTCCATGACAGCCCGTCCAAAAATATGTCCACACAATTTTTCAGTTTTCTTGATCGTGGCCAGGCATCACTTCTGGCCACTACCGTATTTAATAATTCAAATATTGCAAATATTTAAAACGCCTGAATGTAAATTGTAGGCTAATACATGTCTATAATAATAAAAATATCTTTGTAGTAACTGAGTCTGAATATTTAAACCTTAAAATGACAGTGTTTATGTTGGGTCTTAATTTTCTGATTTATTTACACCGTTGGCTTTTTAAAAAAAAAAAAAAATCAACATCACATATATACAGAGTTAAGACACAATAAAATATATTTACATTTTTTTTCCATGTGCAAAACTATTTACATTAATAATGAATGACGTAATTATACCAATCTCAGATTGATCAATGCTAGAAAATCTGTATTTTTTCAAAGCAGTTTTGCTGAAATACCATAATATCTTAAAATGTGTTAGGTGAATCTGAAACAATCCTTTTCTCTCATTGTTGTTCATGTTTGTGATACCACTGAATCAGACTGAGTTTAGTCCTGAACTTCAGTCTTCAGAAGACTCATCTCTGTTTTCTGGTTTTGTTGTGATCCATCATCTGGAGTTTGTTTGGTGTTCTCTATATTCTGCTTTCATGGCAAGAGATGTAATTTAGACAATGTTTATGTAACATCCTCATGCTTTTGGAGAATCTTGTAATATTAGTAAAAAGTCTCCTGTTTTCACAGGTCACTGGATCTCAAATCATTGCAGCCTTAAAAATGATACTAACCTGACAAGACTTCAGACACTTTGCGATGCCTGTGACATCAGAGAGAGAAAAGATATTAGTGCATCTGTTTAATCTATTTTTCTATGAAGAAAATAGAAAAAAGAAGAAAAAATCAACAGAACTATGTATTTATCCAAAGCTCCAATAACTTTTAATACCATTAACTTCTATTACTTGGATCTCTCTGAACAATTTGAATAGTACCTCTAAAGGCTAGTTTTGTCAATGCAAACCCTCGTTTGCTCTTAAAAAACTACTGTCAGGACTTACTAAAGACAGACATTGAATAATTAGCACTGAAAAGTGATGGATACAGTTATTTTGAGGGCTGACCTTACTGCATATGCATTTGTGAGAGTTTCCCTTTCTGAGTTTGTGCTGCTCTTGGTAAATTGCGTTGGTCATTATGGAAATTATCTGGCTGCATCCTTGTTTTTTTATAGGGGTCTTATATTACACCTTTTCACAAGATGAAATATAAGTATCTGGTGTCCCCAGAATGTGTCTGAAGTTTCAGCCCACAGATAATTTAACAAAGTAGTAAATTGTGCGCATGATTTAGCAAATCGAGTGAATGAATTAGTAAATCATGCACACAATTTACTTTTTTTTATTGCATGTCATGTACAGGGCTCCCTATGTTTCTGAATGGTTAGTGGATAAATTTATGAACTTCCTGTGGAGTTAATCAAACTCATCGACTAGCATGTGCCGTCATGTTAATCTTTTGTGCAAATCCAGCATTAAATTGACACTCGTTTGTGAAGCAGTCCGGCATAAAATGACGGCATGACAACAACACTACTACAACAACTCTTCCTCTTCTCTAAAGCATGGCCTCACCCCCTTTGTTTTGTGTCCTCGGGGACGGGGTTTATGTAAATTTTTACTCCCTTTGCATTGAACTTTGAGTGTCGTAACTTTGCAGATGTTGTTTATGCTCAAACAGCAACATTACACACTAACTAAAGTTAAAAAAGAGAAATCATAATCAACCACCCCTTTAATGTGCGCATTGTCAGTAAATCGCCTAGAACTTTACACTCCCATCAGTGCTTTTATAGGATTATAGCACTCTCACAATAATTTGCCCTGTTTAGTAAATCTTGCTCTTAATGTTTAAAGCAATGTAAAAACATTCAACTCATTTCAACGTTCAGTTGCTGATACAGATCAAACCAGGGAGCCAGTAATTATACATTTTTATTCAATTTCACTGTGAGCAGCAGTCAGTGAGTGATCAGCAGACGGTTGATTTCGCATTAAAGTGATCCAGGAGGGTTTTTAAGGGTGGTGAAAGAGTAAATGTAAAACTTTAGGAGCCTGGGATGAATCGGGTCTAGCTACACTTATTTTGAGTGTGTTGTGAGCTTTACAGCAAATAAACACAGAGACACATGCTACAATCTATGTGTCAAATGACTAAATAACGCAGGCTTTAGACTTTAACTGCAGCTACAGCAGAGACTAAAGAAGGGATCATTTTTTTACTGAATTGGGGGAAAGACTGGAGATGTAGAGACAAGAGAACATGAGAATCAGCTGCTCATATGATGTAAACGTCTTTGAAATCATTGCACTTTATACTCACCAGATGGAAATAATCCAGAAATCAGCAGAGAAACAGCAAAGAAACATTCAGAAGGAAAGACTACGAATCTCAGATCTCCAAATGTACGATCACCATTAACTGACAAAAAAAAAAGAAAAAAAAAAGTGGACATTTACTTTTAAAATATTATCATCGATTGAATGCTATCTTCACAGTATTTTATTTCAGTATAACTTCAGCTCACAGTATAATTAAAACAAGCTTGAAAAGGTAATTTCTACAACATTGTGAGACAAAGGTTTTCTGCAATCAAAATATTCTTTTAATCAAAATTAAAATAATGTCTTGTGTGTTTTAAGTATATGTTTACTGTAGACTTTATGGATTATTTCTCTCAAATGAATTATAACATATTAAAGCGTGTTGACTCACCCGTTTTCAGTATCAGTTCAGTCATCAGTGTAACAGAGGTCAGTAAAACAACACCAACTGATCCAAACACATACACAGGAACAACACGGGGGAAAACTGTAATGCAAGTTTAAACATTTAATATTGAGTTCAAACAAAATGCAAAATTATTGCATCAGTATACCTTGAGCAACACAAAAATGTTAAAAACCTATTAAAACAAAGTTTTCAGATTAGCAAGTTTAATATTTTATTCAACATACAGAGAAAATGAGATTGAAAATAATCACAGAGAAACAACTAAAAGCACTATTGTACTATATACATAAACACACAGTCTTAATGTGTGTTATGAGTGTTTGCTTGATTTCGTTTAAGAGCAGAATTTGAACTGACTCCATATAGTTACGTTTCCATAGCCGATATTTTCTAATTTGCTGTCTATATCACTATAAAGTACAGAGCTCCACATATGACATGCAGGAAAAAAATACTAGGCTAATTCATGCGCACCTTTTACTAATACATTCCCTGCACACACTTCACCAAGTCGTTCCCTTGATTTATAAATCGTGCGCATGTAGTAAAGCCCTTTTTTACGCATATGCTAGTGTACATGCACAGTCGAACTCATAGCCTTTCATTTGACTCGTATGCATACACAGGCGTTCAATGCATGTGGATCTCGCCACGAGTTACAACCCATGCAAACATATCTTTGTATTCTTTCATGCTAGTGTTGTACAAATGATCTGCTTAAATCCCACAATACAAAATCTGCTTAAATCCCACAATATTTAATATCATGAAACACTTTATGCCTTTAACCACCATACATGCACTTATTCTGATGCAGCTGAACCACACTGAAGTAGAAAAATGATCAAAGTAGATGATCGATACTGTACCATCATCAAAATCGAGAAAATATAAAGTAAACTTCATGACGGCCCAGAGTATCTGCAAAAACACCATCACACAGCCCCATCCAATAGCATCTGGACATTAAAAAGAGTGAGAGGAAGCATTACTCTTCCATCACATTTTCAATTTTTTTTATTTTTTTTGGCCTCCACTATGCAGAGAGTGAACTGAACAACACAAGAGTTTTATACTATAGATCCTGATCAGTTTGTAAGATAAGCTTATATTTGTTAGGTCAATTATGTGCTACAAACAATATTAAAAATATTATTGTACCTGTCTTATTCTCCAGTGTCATTATGTAAAGAATGATCATCACTACATTAATCACTAATATGAAGATTAACATCACTGTTCTTATGACTGAATCTGAACCTGAAAAAGATGAGAGTGTGAGAATGTTTTCATTACTAACATTTTATGTATGAGTAATCATTAATAACTCATACTGACAGAAAAAGAGCCGATCAGGGGCTTAAACTGACTGAATAAAGAGAGACATATAAACAAAGAGATCAAAAAACAAAGAACCTCTCTGAACACTTTTGTCTTGATGTGTGTTCATATACATAGAAAATTCATAGTAAAATGCTATCAGATTACTGTGATGTGTTTCACTGATTATCAACAAAGATATTGTTGAAGTTAGAACAAAGATCAGATCAGAATTCATAATCAAATACTCACAGTCGAGTCTATCATAGCATCTAAAAAACCATGTGTCATTTGTCAGCATCAGTAACACTGGTAAAATGACAACAATGATCAGTGCTAAAACAGAAAAAGTGATCATATTAATGTTGGATATTATAAGACATCAACAGATTCACAGCTGAATGTAGTAAATAAATAAATAAATAAAAAATACATCAGTCTTAGTGAATAAAAGTGCTTTAGAATGGCTTTATTGAAGAAATAACATGTTCAAGTGTGGTGATCTGAACTACAAATAAAATGAACACAAATGAACTCAAGATGAACTCACCTCCTTTGACAGATCCAAATGTGAAGAAAAGGAGGATGAATTGTAAAGTAGGCAGAATTTCAAAGATCATATCAGCCACAACATCAAATATATTAATTATTCGTCCACTTTTCTTTCTAATCTGTGTAAGCACAACTATATGAGAAACATTTTCATTAATTAACATCTTATTTGATTTGGTTTTGAGTCATTATAATTCCAGTATATCAATACACACTTTAAAGCAGCAATAAACCATAAAATCAACAAAAGCAGATGAACTAAGTTATTATACAAAGATATACACTGCAGCCAGATAATAAATAAAATAAAATAAAATAAAATAAAATGGATCATTATTACAGTGATTATTATGTTTTTATCATGTTATATGTTTGGAAAAACGCATAATGCAGCATCTCATTCCCTTCTAAGGGAACTAGGTTATGTAACCTGAGATCATTCATACAATAAAATATGTTTGTATATCAACATCAATAATGCATTTAGACTATTACGTGAAAGTGATGAAAGATGTTCATATCAGTGGGAATCAGACAATCTGATAAATACATGACTTGTGGGAATAAATCACACAGAAATACTTACGGTAAATGATTTTGCTGAGGCAACACAGAAACACTGTTGCAAACAAGACTATTATTGCGACTCGTTCAAACTCAGCATAATTCAGAAGTTTTTCCAAAGCACTTGTAAAAAGAGCTGGAAGAATGAAGATAAGGCAAATCACCAATTAAAAGCACAGCTAAAATATGAATACAGGTCAGAAGAATTACAAGACACTCTTTTGATTTAACTGATGGTTTCATGTAAATCTTCTTGCAGTGCTATATTTTACACTGACAGTCACTTTGTTGTATCTCAGGTTTAATATTTTATTTTCAGTCTGTTCCTGATATGTGTCATGATCACAAAACATGCTGAGTAATAATTCGTTATAGTTTTAATCTAATTTTTATGATTCATTGAGATCATAAAATGAATCAGTCCTGCAAACGTACAGAGATTCAGCACTGAACACATGAATCATCAGTCAAATTATTTATCATCTAGAAATGCTAAATATTTCAGCAAGTTTTATGATTTATGTCAAGTTATTGTGTCAGATTTGCTTCTGAATATTAAAAAAACTGGTTTCAAATTCTAAAAAGCACAATTTTTTTTCTGTTAATGTACATTCTAATGTATTTGTGATAATAAGGGTTGATTGACATATGTATGTTTACCTAAATAAACAACAGCTGAGAGAACAACATATTCTGCAACATAACTGTATTTCAGAATCAGTGTTTTAATGTTGCCTGCAAAACAGAAAATATTTAATGATTACAATCAGAATATACACAACATCAACATACTGAAACACTAATACACAATTTAAAATAAAAAGCTGAAAACATCTTTCTTTTGGTAAATCACTCACACAAAGATTAAATAATGAACATCTGGGCATTATAATTCATTTTCAGACCTCTGACCTAATGAATAATCATTACCTGTAAAGTTGGTGATATAAGGAGCTGCCCAAAGCAACAAGAGTGGTCTCAGAAAATAAAGAGCACAACATGAGACAGACTCATTCACAGATCCTGAAACACAAACAGAAATTTATCATGAGAACTATATTTGTATTTAGCTATAACTGTATTTATAAACTCATAGGTGGCTAAAGGAGTGTGACTGTCATTATTTGAACAAAGAAATTCAACCTCGCAATTGAATTTAGTAGTAATTTAGAAGTAAAAGTTAAAGTAGTAGTAGTAGTAGTAGTACAGATTTTAATGTCATGCCAGCAGGTGAAGATATTTTCATAGAAAGAACTGAATTACAAGATGTACAAGAGTTGCATAAATACAATGAAATAAAAACCAAACAAAATGAAAAATATAGCAGATAAGACTATACAAGATTTTATCAGAAAAATATGAGAATGAATATAAAACATTAACCAATAGAAACACTCACCTTCAGAAACACCCCACAAGACAAAAGCAAAGCACATGATCATATTTGGACAGACGACTAATAACATCTGAAGATGGAAAAATGAATCTAGAGAGAAAATACAAAATAATTACGTTTGAATGAAATTTGTAGTAATAATTTTAAATATGCAATAATAATATACAACCCGAATTCCGTAAAAGATGGGACGTTTTTTAAATTTGAATAAAATGAAAACTAAAAGACTTTCAAATCACATGAGCCAATATTTTATTTATAATAGAACATAGATAACATAAATGTTTAAACTGAGAAATTTTACAATTTTATGCATAAAATGAGCTAATTTCAAATTTGATGCCTGCTACAGGTCTCAAAAAAAGTTGGAACAGGGGCAACAAATGGCTGAAAAACCAAGAAATTTTGAAAAGATTTAGCTGTGAGAACATCTAGCAAGTAGCAACTAATTAAATTAATTGATATCAGGTCTATAACATGAATAGCTATAAAAGGGATGTCTTAGTGAGGCAGAGTCTCTCATGCTGCGTTCACACCGAACGCGTTTGGGGCGTCAAATTCGCGTCAGACGCGTCTAGTTGGATGCTTGAACATTTTGAAGTCAGACGCTTCAGACGCGCGTAAAATTCGCTCAATTCGCGCGTCTAAACAAAGTGTGTTCAGACGCGAATTCGCGTCATGGGAGGGGCTTCCATGTCTTTCTGCACAGATCCTCTGAATAAACACATCATCTCGTAGGTTGGAAACTAGTAGCGGCAATTTAACTCTGTTATGCCGGCGGCTTTTGCTAGTGAGCAGGTGGGCTATGATCAACGGCTAAAATCATGCAATGCGTTTTACAACTAACCAGATTGTCCGATTTCTTCGCTTATCCTCTTCCAGGCAAGGTCCTTTTTATTCCTGTCTCTATAAAAATATGATGACACATCATAGAGTTAAGGGTGGCCACACACAGCGACTATTATCTTTGTTCTGGTCTCCACCGCTGATCACGTCATAAACACATTACCAAAGCAGAGTCCCTGATTGGTTAACGCGCCGCGAATTTACGCCAAAGTTCAGATTTTTCAACTCGGGCGTCTAGGGCGTCAGGCGCGTGAACGCTCAATTTGCGCCGCGCCGCGCTATACACTTGATTCGCGCCGCAGGATGACTAGACGCGCTTTTACATTGACTTAACATGTAAATCAGACGCCCCAGACGCGTTCGTTGTGAACGCAGCATCAGAAGTAAAGATGGGCAGAGCTGTGAAAGAGTGTGGAAAAAGATTGCGGATTGTTCTCAAAGATTGTTCCTCAACGTCAAATTGCAAAGGCTTTGCAAAGGCTCATCATCTACAGTGCATAACATCATCAAAAGATTCAGAGAAACTGGAGAAATCTCTGTGTGTAAAGGACAAGGCTGAAAACCTTTATTGGATGCCTGTGATCTTCGGGTCCTCAGACGACACTGCATCACTCATCAGCATAACTGTGTCAAGGACGTTACTAAATGGGCCCTGAAATACTTCCAGAAACCACTGTCAGTAAACACAATCTGCCGTGCCATCTGCAGATGCCAACTAAAGCTCTATCATGCAAAAAGGAAGCCATATGTGAACATGGTCCAGAAGCACCGTCGTGTCCTGTGGGCCAAGGCTCATTTAAAATGGACTGTTTCAAAGTGGAAAAGTGTTTTATGGTCAGACGAGTCCAAATTTGATATTCTTGTTGGAAATCACGGACACCGTGTCCTCCAGGCTAAAGAGGAGGGAGTCCTTCCAGCGTGTTATCGGCATTCAGTTCAAAAGCCAGCATGCTGAAAGGTATATAAAGGTTTTAGAGCAACATTAAACGAAAAATACATCAAAGACAACCATGAACTCTTCAGCAGCTGGAAACCTATATCAGGCAAGAATGGGACCAAATTTCATCACCAGAACTCCAGACACTCATAACCTTGATGGCCAGACACTTTCACACTGTTTTGAAAAGAAGAGGAGATGCTACACCATGGTAAAGATGCTCCTGTAGCAACTATTTTGAGACCTGTAGCAGGCATCAAATTTGAAATGTGCTCATTCTGTGCGTAAAATTGTACAATTTCTCAATTTAAACATTTGTTATGTTATCTATGTTCTATTGTGAATAAAATATTGGCTCATGAGGTTTAAGAGTCTTTTAGTTTTCATTTTATTAAAAAAAAAAAAAAAAAAAACGTCCCAACATTTCCGGAATATAGGTTGTATCTCATTAATAATAATATTCTTAATAAGCTTAATTTTAATTGCTTAAAAATGTATTTTTACTGTTTGAAAGACTTAACGTACATTAACACAATGAGAATATTTTCCGTATTTTTTACTTCAGATACTTTTCAGGTATTGTCCTAAATTTCATATACCTTTAACTAGACAGACAGCAGAGCAGATACAGATGCATTGTGGGTATTTGGGAATGTTTACACTACCAGAGCTTATGTTGTTCAACTGTCTCCAATAGTCTTGTGTTATTTCAGTGGCATATGTTGGCATAGACAAACACACAGACAAACCCAAGCATAAAATAAATGCAGGAGTCAGTCTGTCTTCATTGGTGAGTGACCTCTCTCTACATGTCCCATGCTGAGGTTTTTCTGTTTTATAAGGACTCTCAACACACATAATGATTTTTATACTGTAAAAACGTACTTTCATCCCCTAAACATGAATCTTACACGAAACATTATTCTGCATTTTTACATCAAAAAAGAAAAACTTTATAAGCTGTTTTCCTCACCACACACGCACACACACAAATCACATTTTGTACGCGTTCACTTACCAAGTAGTCCCACTTCCAAATAAGTTTCAGTTGAAAACACAAATGTCTGTTTGCTGTAAACTTTACATGTGTATTCTCCCTTATCTTCAGCTCTCAGATCGTCCAGACGGAGGGAGAAGTTTCCTTGTTGAATCTGATCAGTAAAGAAATGAGCTCTATCATGATAATCCTCCTGCTGCTGGGCCTCTGCTCGACTCTCACCATCTTGATACTGATGAACCAGAGTCTCTGAGTCTGTTCTTCTCCATTCCACCTTCAGATTTTCTAATGGTAAGTGTTTATTACAATAACAGGGCAAAACCACTGAAGATCCCAGAGAGATGACCAGATGACCAAAGGGACAATGCACAGTAAACCCTAAAAAACATTTTTTTTTTTTATAATATGAAACATAGAGATCATATCTAGAGACAAAATAAAATTACTGTATTTCTGTATAATGCACACTATTTAAAGAAATTACCAGCTGATTAGTTGGAAAATTGTATTATTGTTTACAAAAAAAATTCAATATATTGTACTAAATAAGAACATTTTTCTATTTTTTCACGTATCTTCTGCTGCCTTTGTTTTTGTGGGAATCAGAAAACTAGCAAAGCAGAATTGTGATCCAGATGCATCATGGGTATTTTCACACTAACAGTGTTAATTTTGTTTAGCCTTCATCTACATTTTAGTGGCATCGTCTAACACACCCGTTTCAGGTCATCAACTTATTAGTAGAGACCGCAGGTCCTGAATTGGGTGTGTCCAATAAGGGGATATACAAAACAGCCCTGATTACACAGAATAAAAGACATTCTGTCAGTATGTGTAGATGTCTTTATTATAGCTAGTTTTATGACAACTCCTTTCTCTATAAAAGAGATGAAGTAATCCATCTCATACAATATTTTCCATCTTTATTACCATTTTTATTGTTTCTTTATACTTTTACAGTCGTTTTGAGCATTATTGAACATGCAATATTTATATATATATTTTAAATTAAGAATAAAATTAATGGTATAATATGTTTGCAGAGATTTATGTAAAATGCTTAGATGAAATACAGACTTCTCCGAAAACACTACTAAAGCCAGTATATTATAAATTGAAGCATCCACTCCAGGCCTGGATGTCTATTTCTGTTTTGGTCTGTGTGATCCCACCCACTGCCATTTTACCCAGTAATATTTCGCCACCCTGGGTTGCCAGTTAGCAGAAAACTCAGTGCGCTGCAGCCATGGAAGCCAGCAAACAAATTTTATTACAGATAGCTGATTCTGTGTGAGCTAAAAAGCCTTGGTATCCATCTAAAAAGATTCATATTATCAAGCAATGTAAAGCTGTAACTGCACCGCTAGAGAGTGTATTAGCGGAAGAGTGGCACATACTTGAAATACTGTAAATATAATACTTAAAATAAAAGTAATGTATTGGTTAGGATCAGTTTTCTTTTCCATTTTTTTTCGTTTTACTTACCTGGAATAGATGACGAGCGATCACACTCTACAGAGGGAAAAAAAACAATAACACATCCATCAAACTTAATAAAAGCTTCAACCTGTTAACAGGTTAAATGTTTTGCACTCACTATTTAATTATTATTTTATCAATATTCAATTATTTGTACATCAGTTATCTCATTTTGGTTGCATGTGCTGAAAATGAACATTTCTTCTGTTTTTGTCTTTATTCAAACTGAATAATTAGTGCTTAGTGCTGAGTTCGATCATAAAATACTCTTAGATTGACTAAAAAAGTTACACTGGTATTCAGGGACAGCCATTCAAGTGGTTTAGATTGAACCTACAGTATCAGATGGTTATCATTTTGTCTATTTAAACACGGAAAAATTTAAGACAACATCAGTAAATTAAGTAGTGCTACAAGGATCTGTGTTAGGCCCTCTGCTATTTTCAATATACATTCTGCCATTTGGTAATATTATAAGAAAACATGGAATTAGCTTCCACGATGATATAGTTACATATTTCATCATGACAAGATGAAATCTTTAAATTATCTAAGTTGACAGAGTGTGTTAAAGATATAAAATATTGGATGACCTGTAAAGAATGTATTTGTTAAAACTATAATAGTATATTCAGTTATATACCATTTCATACTTTCACTTACCAAGTTCCAAAATTATTTTAGTTGAATACACACAATCCTGTTTTTCGTAAACTTTACATGTGTATTCTCCGTCATCTACAGTGCTCAGACTGTCCAGTTGGAGGGAGAAGTTTCCATGTTGAATCTCATCAGTAAAGAAATGAACTCTATCATGATAGTCTTTGTGCTGTTTCTCTGGTCGACTCTCTCCATCTTGATACAGATGAACCAGAGCTTTAGTGTCTGTTCTTCTCCATTCCACCTTCAGATTTTCCTTTAATAAGTGTTTCTTAGCAAAACAGGGCAGAATCACTGAAGAACCGAGAGGAACAAATGGTTGAATCATCCCTGAAAATCAAAAGACATAATTCCTAGTGTGAAAGACCCTGAGGAAAAATAATGCACATACTGTAACATTTAGGAAAAAGAGAAGCATATTGCTGATATGAACAGAATGTTATGTTGTAACAGTTCTTTGTCACATTAGTTCCCAGTAGCTTTCCTAATGTTATAGCTAACCCAATCAGTAGGGAGCGATCTGTAGTCTGAGTTGGCTGACTGCCTAAAAGGGGTAGAGAAGAAGTATTGGGCAGGAAGTAGTGTGCTAAGCACATGGGATGTCTTCTCACCTCTGTTTGCTGTCCTTTGTTGGTGCCCTGATTTGAGGAACAACTTGTTCCTATTCTATATGTATGTACGTAGGGTTTGTAAATATGATTTTGTTGGGGCTTAGCATCGGACACATGTTTGTTTATTGTTTGTTTTATATGCAGAGAATTTCTTGTGTGGGAGGATCAGCAAACAGGACCTAGACCAAAGGGACTTCGTTCATCCAACAACCGTCTGCTAACCATCTCATTAGCTATGGTCAACAACTGATGAATCGTTTGCTGATATGGATTTTTTATCACTTCACTTAAGGACTTTTGTCTCACACATTCACCTTTGAAGACTGATCTATCTGGGGCCAGATACTACTTATTGCTGTATCTATGAACTGATGGACTTTCCAACTGATGGTGTTTCCTAGACTGTGGTGCTGGAATAGACTTGTTGATGCTGATGTATTGCTCACAATATGCATTGAATACACATGGGTCATTGAAATGTAGCAGTCTGTGTGGTCCCTCAAAAATGATGTAGCATCAAAAAGTTAGGTGTTACAATGTGTCTTTCTGCTGCTATGCTGCACAAATGTAAGTTGTCTGAAAGTTTCATGAAGAACATAATTGTATTTTGCACACTGGACTCTGTGTGTATGATAAAAGCTTTGACTCTGGCTTGTCAATGTATTTGCTTCCTGACTGGATATGCTTTGGTACATTTGTCTGTTGTGATTTTGACTGATCCAAATGCACTGAAACACTGGGAATCATTTCAAGAGGGATCTTCTCAGTGTGGCTGTTCACCTGACCTAATTAGTACTACTAAGTCATGCTCAATGCGTGAGCACTATGATAAGAGAAAGCCTAATGCAGTAATGAGTCACAAATGCCATATGGAATTTTTTCATGAGTCATTCATTCATGCATGTCCTTGAGGGCTCTTTTACAAGAGGTGTCTCGTTTGTCATTACATTATTTATAATGATGCTCATGATTGCCCCTCTTAGTGAGATACCAACCTCTAATACTTGCAGACTGGAAATGTTAATGATAACATTAATGTCTGTAGTAAGGAGAAGTTCAAACCAGCAACTATGTATCATGATAATTGTAATGGTCTGGATATTTGTGACAGAAGCCTAAATTAACTGCTAGCAAAGATGTTTATGTGTTTATCAGTTAATGACATATCTGTACTGTACTGAAAACATGTCTTATTCTTCAAGTTCCAAATGAACTACAATATATAAAACATTTGTACCTTTATTTGGTGATTTGCAGTAGATCAGACAACAGAGCAGAACTGCAGATCCAGATCCAAAAATACAGAGAATCAACACCATTATGTGTGAAAAAGAGAAACCTGTGAAGCACAGACAATAGTTACTGAACATAAGAGTTATCAGGTGCATTGTCAAATAGTGAATATAGTTTATTAGTGCAAATATAAGCCCCAATGACTATATTTTTCACAACCACTTATCAGTTACTCACCCAGTTGCTCCAGTACTACAGTTGCATTGGCTGAAAGTCCTCCAGCAAACACTTGACACATGTAAACTCCTTTATCCTCAGTTCTGACACTCTTCAGTCTGAGAGAGAAATTTCCTTTGGGGATTTCATCAGTGAAGAACTCAACTCTGTCTCTGTATCGCTCATCTGATGAATCTGGAAAAGTCTCATTGTTTTGGTAGAGCAGAACCAGAATATCATCTGTTTTCTTCCATGAAACCTCTTCAATGTGTTCAGGTGTGATGTGAGAGTCGACAGAGCAGCTCAGAGTGACGTCCTCTCCCACAGACGCAAATATGGAACGACTTGATCCTGATACTAGAAGAGGACCAGAGTGACTTTTCACAGTGAAGCCTAAAAACAAACAGAAAGAGAGAAAATAAAGCTTGTTTTGTAGTTATTTTAATGCAATCATATTCTAACAGAGATCATTATAATCATTCTTATTGAAATGAACAAGTATTTATGTCGGTGCTTCTTCAAATCTAGAGACAAGCTGCTTTCGCTTTCTTTAAGAAAGCAATGTTTAAAATATTCTCAAACCAGGTAACCAGGAAATATAATCTGAGTAAAACAAAATGTATCACAGTAATAGCAACATCCGAAACTGATTAACCCGACCACAGTTGTGTTTGCTGTTCATGTTTGCTGAAACCTACATTATGACAAAAGCAAAATCTGGTTTAACCACCTGCATGTGAGAAACACAATGAATGGAAACTAAAGAAAATCTTCATAAATATCAGAAACAAGTATGAATCAGAATAAGAGCTGTGGATCGAAATCATCTATTAATTCAGCCAACAAAACTACTGAAGCAGAACACATCAAGAAGAAACATGCTAAAAATGTTACGGGTAAAGCAGGAGAGATTTATCTAAAGCTGCTTTTAATATTTACTGATTATAACACAACACACGTTGATTTTTAAAAGCTTGAAGCAGGAACATGGGCTTTTCCTTCACCATCGTCCAAATCAAACATTTAGAAAAGAAAATGTATTGTTTTGTAAATATATTCATACAAACACTCATTTCAAGCTTTCAAAGCAAAGAGATATTTAAGATCATGAGCAACATACATTTAGTCAAACCTTTGACTGATACTGTAAGTTTGCAGAGATTTAAATTGTGCCTTGCCTTTAGAATCAGCGTGAATAGAGAAAACAATGTACATACCATTAGCTACAACTGGAATTACAGCCACAAAAATAATCAGAAGCAGGTCCATGATCAGTTGAAATTATGATCATCTGTCTGGATCATCAGAATTAAAAGTCTGTAAGTGAACAATCTGGTGCATGAAGTCAATATATTTATTCCTGTTTTATTTTCTTCCTTCTGCTGAGAAAGAGTTCAGTTGAACAGCAGCTGATCCAGATAAACCAGTTCTGATTAAATCGAAAAACATCACTGTGAAAAAATCAAAAGCATCCATAAAGAGAGTAATCTGAAACTGAACAGGAGATTTAGATGATTAAGAATAGAACACGAGTTTATAAATTAAAACTTAATTAATTTTAGGCCCAGTTTCACAGATAAGGCTTAGCCTAAGCAATTAGATTCAATTAGGGTATTTATGTAGCTTTTATAAACATACACTAGGAAAAAAAACAAAAAAAAACACTGGTGTGCATTTTGAGACAAAACAATGGCACTGACATATTTTAAAATATGTCAGTTCAAGATGCTTTCAGTTAAAACAGCTCAAACATGCATTTTAGTCTAGGACTAGCTTAAAGGTGCCGTAGAACGTCTTTTTAAAAGATGTAATATAAGTCTAAGGTGTCCCCTGAATGTGTCTGTGAAGTTTCAGCTCAAAATACCCCATAGATTTTTTTCTATACATTTTTTTAACTGCCTATTTTGAGCCATAATTATATATGCACAGATTCAGTGCGCGACCCCTTTATCTCGTTCTCCCCTCCCCCAGAGCTTGTGCTTGCCTTAACCAGCATAAACAAAGTTCACACAGCTAATATAACCCTCAAAATGGATCTTTACAAAGTGTTCATCATGCAGCATGTCTAATTGCGTAAGTACAGTGTTTATTTGGATGATTACATTTGATTCTGAATGAGTTTGAGGTTTTGCTACGTGGCTAAAGCTAACATTACACACTGTTGGAGAGATTTATAAAGAATGAAGTTGTGTTTATGAATTTTACAGACTGCAAGTGTTTAATAATATAAATAACGACAGCTCTTGTCTCTGTGAATACAGTAAGAAACGATGGTAACTTTAACCACATTTAACAGTACATTAGCAACATGCTAACGAAACATTTAGAGAGACAATTTACAAATATCACTAAAAATATCATGATATCATGGATCATGTCAGTTATTATTGCTCCATCTGCCATTTTTCGCTATTGTTCTTGCTTGCTTACCTAGTCTGATGATTCAGCTGTGCACAGATCCAGACGTTAAAACTGGCTGCCCTTGTGTAATGGCTTGAACATGGGCTGCCATATGCAAATATTGGGGGCGTACATATTAACTGTTACGTAACAGTCTGTGTTATGTTGAGATTCGCCTGTTCTTCGGAGGTCTTTTAAACAAATGAGATTTACATAAGAAGGAGGAAACAATGGAGTTTGAGACTCACTGTATGTCATTTCCATGTACTGAACTCTTGTTATTTAACTATGCCAAGATAAATTCAATATAATTCTAGGGCACCTTTAAGCCTTTTCTGTAAAAGCAGGGGATAATGACACAAGAGCTAACATTACAACAAAAACATATCTTGGATTTGTGAAACCAATATTACTCACATGTGGAGCAGAAATAATGCAACCTCTGCATAATGTAATGGGATGCGAGATAAACGAAACAATCAAATTACATGGTTTTACACCATCTCAATTCCCAAAGATGGTTTCTGTCAATTTAAGCTGTTTTTTTATCATGCTGATGTTATCTAAGTGTTCATTCTTTAAATAAATTTGGTTTTAGTTCGATATTTGATGCTATAAAAACGTGGGTTTTGACGTCATGATTGACAGCTGAGATTGACAGCTTCTCTGAGCAATTTAGTCACCGAAGCACCAATAGACTTTTTTCTGGATCTTTGGGAGGAGATTGGAGCTTTAACTTTAATTTCTACATTTCCATAACGCTTTATTTCACACCGACACAATGATTTGTTCTGCAGTGAAATATATTATGCAGGAGTGTGATTTTGTGGCTCCACTTCGTGCTCACTATTGCGCAGACTCTGGCTCCAAGTTAACTTCTGCGCAGACTCAAGACTCAAGATGTCAGCGCCATATTGGAACACTAGCGGCTTCACTTACTACAATGGAAGAGAGTGAAGGTGCATTGCCCATTTTTTTTTTAGTCTATGGTCTCATCTCATGTGCTTTCTTTTCCACAAGCAGCTGCATAGTAAACAAACCTGAGGTAAAGTAAAATAAAAACTGAGAGCTGCTTCTCAACACTTTTATTTAATCATGCCTATTCATACAAGAGAATATGCAAATGTAACTTTTCAGCATAACAATTCATAAATACTTTAGTTTGTATAATAACAAAATTTATGAATACTTAAAACGCATTCGTAAGTGCCTTTCGAACTGAACATGTTCGCTCCCTACCGACTGGAATCACACTTAAGATGGCAAAATACCCTGCAAAGTCCACTTTGCAGTCCACTTATGGTCAAATGGATCACACCTTCTCTGTCCTCCCCCATCATGAGTGGACACGCCCTCTACTGCTGATTGGCTACAAGTGTGTTGTGCTGCTCGGTCTGATCCACTTTCAACAGTGTTCCTCCGAAATCGCTTACTGCTCCTTTAAACTGCATTACTGCAGGGTGAGAATGGCGAAGATGAGCTCTGAGACTCGTGTTCCATTTAAATCTCTTCTCACACAGATGACATGTGTAACGCATTTGTTCAGTGTGAATTCTCATGTGACTATTAAATCCTTGTATACAGGTGAAACTCTTTCCACAATGAGAGCAGCTGAAAGGCTTTTTCCCAGCATGAATTAACATGTGATTCTCAAGGCTTTCTTTACGTGTGAAAGTGTTTCCACACTGAGGGCAGGTGAAAGGCTTTTCTGAAGTGTGTTTTACCAAATGATCCTTAAGGTGTCCTTTACATCTAAAACTCTTTCCACAGTGAGAACAGGAATAAGGCTTTACTCCAGCATGAATTAACATGTGATTCTTCAGGCTTCCTTTCCGTGTGAAAGAGTTTCCACACTGAGGGCAGGTAAAAGGCTTTTCTGAAGCGTGAATTACCAAATGATCCTTAAGGTGTCCTTTCTGTGTAAAACCCTTGCCACACTGGGAGCAGACAAAGGGTTTTATTCCGGTGTGAATTAACATGTGACTCTTAAGGCTTCCTTTACATGTGAAAGTGTTTCCACACTGAGAGCAGGTGAAAGACTTTTCTGAAGTGTGAATTAGCAAATGATCATTAAGTTGTCTTTTCTGTGTAAAACTCTTTCCACACTGAGAGCAGCTGAAAGGCTTTATTCCAGCATGAGTTAACATGTGATTCTCAAGGTATCCTTTACGTGTGAAAGTCTTTTCACACTGAGGGCAGCTGAAAGGCTTTTCTGAAGTGTGAATTAGCACATGCTCATTAAGTTGTCTTTTCTGTGTAAAACACTTTCCACACTTAGAGCAGGTAAAAGGCTTTAATCCAGTGTGAATTTTCATGTGATTCTTTAGGATTCCTTTACGTGCAAAAGAGTTTCCACACTGAAAGCAGGCGAAAGGCTTTTTTCCAGTATGAATTAACATGTGATTCATAAGGCTTTCTTTACGTGTGAAGGTGTTTCCACACTGAGAGCAGGTGAAAGGCTTTTTTCCAGTATGAATTAACATGTGCTTCTTAAGGTTTTCTTTACGTCTGAAAGTGTTTCCACACTGAGAGCAGGTGAAAGGCTTTATTCCAGTGTGCATTCTCATGTGATTCCTAAGGACTCCTTTACGTGAAAAAGTTTTTCCACACTGAGAACAGGTGAAAGGCTTTTTTCCAGTATGAATTAACATGTGATTCTTAAGGCTGTCCTTACGTGTGAAAGTGTTTCCACACTGAGAGCATGTGAAAGGCCTTTTTCCAGTATGAATTAACATGTGATTCAAAAGGCTTCCTTTACGTGTGAAAGTATTTTCACACTGAGAACAGGTGAATAGCTTTTTGACTTCTGTTATTTGAATGCTGCTTTGTGAGCAACTGTTTTCAGTTTTGGAAGAACTTAATGGTTTTTCTCCAACGGTGAAATCATGAGCTTTCTGAAGCTGATATTTCTCCTCCACTTCATTCAGATCTTCTCTTTCCTCTTTCACTTTCACCAGGCCTAAAATGAAAACATTAAAATGATGAAAATCAATTGGGACAAATGGAAATAAAAGGAAAATATAGCTGCAAGCAGCGATGACGGGACCAAGCTCCGGAACCACCGCCACCCCAGTGGGTTAAGGAAACCTGTGCATGGCGGGCAACATACAATCTTAATTTAATTTAAATTAAACAATGATTTTACATATGAGACTCTTCCTGTTTCCTTTTTTGTCACTAATATAATCCCTTGCCATGACAACACTGCTCAAGATATTCTACAATTGTTCACAATTTAGTATCGTCAGTGTGTTTTTTTCATGTTGACTGGGTTTGGTGCCGATTGCATGAATCCACTACGAGGAGTAGTTAAAAACTCTAAGCCTGATTTTTCAAAAAAATATTATAAAAGTTTGACGTGTTGCCATGGCAACAGTATATATGATATCAAGAATCCTTTCACAGGTCGACATCTGCCATGTCTTGACATTATTCTGGTGAAGTTTTAAGTGAATTGGGTAAAAATAAGAGAGTGATTTCAAAGCATTTTAAGGTGACACTCCCTGTTGCCAGTTGGTGGTGCTATGACTTTGACTAACAGACACATCCATGTGATCGGCCTCCTACAATGAACAATTCATCATAAATACATTGCCTCGCCACAGCCAAACCATTTGAGATATCCAATTAAGGCTGAGCAATTTTATCGATTCTGCGATATAAATCGATATTTTTTTCCCTAAGAAAGTATCGATTTTTAAGCCGCGAGTATCGATACATAAGTCCCATTCAAATCCCCCGTGTTTACCCCCGTTCACGTTGCAGGAAGAGCGATTTGGTCAGCCAGCCGCTAGTGTCGCTGTAGAGCAAGTTACCTGTACTACTAACTTTACACAGACGCCGACGTCTACGTCTTCCTGTTTACGCAGTCAGAGTGAGGAGATTCAAGAAAATGGCGGCGAATATAAATCCAGCACCTTCATGCTTAAAAGCAGATGTGTGGGAGCACTTTGGATTTAAAAAGAAGAAAGAAAGCGACGATTTAGACAAAAGCATCGCGGTTTGCAAGCTGTGTGACACGAACGTGAAATACTCTGGAAATACCACCAACCTACGAGCCCACCTAAAACGTCACCACCCGAACAAGGTAATGCTAACGGAGGACCCCAAGAAGCTGCGGCCGCGTGACCCAAAACAAACCACGCTGGACATCGATGGTGGTTGTTCCCACAAGTTTCCATCTGCTTCACCAAGGTTGCAGAAAATCACAGAGTCTATCGCCTACTTTATTTGTCAGGATTTGAGACCGTATTCGGTGGTGGAAAACGCCGGCTTTAGACGCATGGTGAACGCGATGGAGCCCCGGTATCCTATTCCAACCCGCGAACACCTCACCAAGGTTTGTATTCCCAGGCTGTACGCTCAGACAAGGGCACACGTCAAAGCCTCCCTGGCCAGCGCGGAGAGAGTTGCCCTGACGTGCGACGGCTGGACCTCGCGCACAACTGAAGCATATGTCACCATCACGGCTCACTTTATCAACAAGGAGGAATGGGAGCTTGTTACGCATGTTTTACAAACCAGGGACATGCCCGAGAGTCACACCGGACACAACCTGGCAGAACATCTCAAAACGGCCCTCGCTGAGTGGGGAATCACAGAAAAGGATCCAGTAATCGTCACTGACAATGCGTCAAATATGACAATCGCAGCTGAGTAGGCAGCATTCACACTTCATGTCAAATGCTATGCTCACACACTAAATCTAGCTGCACAACGTGCCCTCAAAATCTCAGCAGTCGCACGCCTGCTGGGAAGGGTGAGACACATTGTGAATTTCTTCAGACGGAGCACCACAGCCAACCACATGCTGAAAGAGATACAGAGGCTTCTACGACTACCAGAGCACAAGCTGATGACGGATGTGGTTACCAGGTTAGTGTGTGGATACTTTTCAATAGTATATTTTGTTTTTTATTACTAATTTGTTTTGCCATTTATGTAAAGCAGCATTCTGTGCATCCATGCTGTGAATTGCGCTATAGGTCTATAAATAAAGTATATTTTTCTTTTATTTAACTACAGGTGGAATAGTGCACATGACATGTTAGAAAGATTCCTAGAGCAACAACCGGCCATCTGCGCAGCCCTGCTCTCCAGTGAAGTCAGGAAGACCGAGAAGGATCTGTGCACACTGACTGAGTCAGACGTGACAACAGCTGAAGAAGTAGTCAGCGCGCTGAAGCCCATGAAGGAGGCTACACAGTACATGTCCAAGGAGAAGACCCCCACACTGTCAGTCGTCGCACCCCTCCAGGACACACTGATCAACGGACTGAAACCGATCGAAGGTGAATCTGCAGTCATAAAAGAGATGAAGGCTGCCATGGCTGGGGATCTTCAGAAGAGGTACATTGACCTCAAGGCAACTCTCCATGCATGTTCAGCGATGGATCCAAGATTCAAAAGTCTTCCCTTCGTGACTGAAAATGAAAGAGAGGAAGTTTATGATGGACTGATTGTAGAGGCTGCAAGACTGAGCATGCAGCCATCAGAGGTAAGGCAGATGGTACTGCTAGGTTTTACCTTTGGCCTTGCATTCAACTTTAAATCCGTATCCGTCATCTCCTGGCGAGAGTAAGCATAGGCCTAAATAATGCATTGTTCAAAGTTCAAAAGACAAATCCTACAACGTTAACAGTTTAAAATGGATAAATATTAAATAGTTTATAAAGCATAAATACTATAATGTTAACAGGTTTAAAGGCATATATTAAATATATAATTAAAAGGTTTATACAATAAAAGCTCATGAATTTAATTTCATGTTGACTTATTTAATTTAGTCACTTTGGAGTGTGGATGAAGAGTGGACAGCAAATGCTTGTGCTGATGATGAGGGGATGGCATCTAAAGAAGAAGAAGAAGCTGTAGATGAAGGAGAGCAATTCATGGAAGAAGAAAGCAATCATGGTCAGTATCACCCATTGTTTTCCAGTGAAGTGCACTGTGTTGTCTGAACCTCTGTGTAGGCATTATGGAATGTACTATAAGTAATGCGTTTTTGTTTTTATTGTTTATTTATTTAAAGGTCAGCGTCTTCCACCCAGGAATCCAAGGCCGTCTTGTCCACTGGCTGCCCTTCTTGGTGAACGATACGGTGGTGGTGCAGCACGACCCAAGACAAATACCCAAGAGAATGAGGCCAAGGAGCAGATGACCCGCTACAAGGAGGCAGATCTCCTGGAAGTGAAAGAAGATCCACTGGTCTGGTGGAAGGAGCACCAGTATCAGTATCCACTCTTGTCACAACTTGCTAAAAGGTACCTCTGTATCCCTGGCACTAGCGTTTCATCAGAAAGGGTCTTTTCCACCGCCGGAGACATCATCACTGCTCAGAGAAGTGCACTTCTCCCAGAGCATGTTGATCAGATTCTATTCCTGAACAAAAATCTGAAGACAATGTAGATCACTTGGTCTGCAGTTATGTGGAGAGGAGATTTTCTGTTTACTAGTGTTCACTTAAGTCCTTAAGATACTCTGCTAAGATGGGTACAATTTTAAGTTGGCTTAAATGTTGCTCCTGTGGACTTGAATTATTGGCTGCCATGGTTTATTTTTCTTTTCTGTGGCTAGACTGGCTACCTCACATACTTGTAGGCCTAAAGGCCTTAAACTGCTCGGCTAAGACGGGTACGTTTTAAGTTAAATGTTGTTCTTAATAGTGACTTGTATTAGTGGATGGTACAGAAGCCATGGTACTATGTTTACTTACCTGGTGGCTAGACTGGCTACATCATATGTTCAGTGTCAAGCTAAAAAGCTGTCAAAGAAACTGTTCAGAACAGGCCACTTGCTGCACTTTTGAAAACTCCATTGTTAATTGCAATACTGCACTTTATTTACTTTTCAAATGCTTGTAAGCTACAGTTTGCACTGTTTCAATAAATGGAAATAATTTTCTCAACACATCTTTGATTCATTTTGTCCAGCACTTGCACATATATTGTTTTTAGTTTTTAGTTCAGTTAATTCAATCCAAGTAAATGGAACACTCACAAGATGTCACCAAAATCACTCTGTCCCCAATCTTTCAGAAAATGATGTAAGTGTATCAATTTATATCGAATTGTATCGAATCGTATCGTTGGCTGAATATCGTGATATATATCATATCGTGAGCTGAATATCGTGTATCATATCGTATCGTGAGATTAGTGTATCGCTACAGCCCTATATCCAATATCTGTCCACAATGTAGCATCCTTAATGTCTTGACTTCATGTTGAAAAGTTTGGTGTCAATTGTATGAGAGCCTTTGGAGCAGTAAAAATTTGAGAACTTGGTTTAAAAAAAATAAATAAATAAATAAAATCTTCATTCAAACCAAAATAGCTGACTTCCTGTTGGTCAGAACTAATGACTAAATTGAAAGTTGTGAGAACAATATATGTACCGAGTTTGGTGACTGTAGGTAAAACTAAAGGCCCCGATATACTTCAAACAAAGTTCTTTTTCGTTTTTCGTTTATGGGTAAAACAAAGTTCGAATTACGTGAGCAGCGATATACTGTAATCGAGCATCTGACACCGCCCACACTGCTGAGAGCGGCGTTTAGATGAATATGTAAATATGGGCTGTACACTTTCTTCTCAGTAACAAAAACAGCTTATGCTTTTTATAGAAAGCATAAGAAAAGCATCTGATCATAACAACATTGGTATGTTAACATGAGCTCTGCAAATTAGCACTCCAGTCCCGTCACGTTTATTTACATAGCATTTTATTCAATAGATTTCTTAAAAGCTTTACAGTAAAAAACAGTGTCATTGCCTCATTTCATCAGAAGCACAACTTCAATTTGTACTATAAAGTGGCTATCCAGCCACAGTGTGTTCATATTTTCACCCACAGAAATCGTATCTAAACGAACGCAACAGACGAAATGAGTCAGAAGAGTTCCATGCGAAAGAAGGCAGAGTCTTGGCGTTATCGCGTTACGTTATCGTCACTGACCAAAGGTAGTACGAAGGTGTTTTGCAGCTGGAGTTCACTTTGGCAAGTCGTTTCGAACTCCCAAAACAAACACAAAATTAACCTCTTTTTGGCCTGATTTTGTTCAGAATGACGACGCATCAGTTGAATTCTTCGATTTAATTTTGAAGTATACTGGGGTCTAAACCCCCAACATTAGACAACAGTTAGTGCTATATAGTCCCCCCCTCCACAGCCATTTCTAAGGCTTTGCCCATGTCTTCTGGCTAGAAACTCTGATGTGTGTGTCAAATTTCATGCAATTTTAAGCATGCTAAGTGCTTTAGAATCCCCCATAATGAATATTAAAATTTAATGTGTTGCCATGACAACCGTATTCAAGATATCAAGAATCCTTTTACAGGTGTGCATCTGCTGTGTCTTGACATTATTCTGATGCTTTTAAGACTGAAGCAAAATAAGAGGGCGATTTCAAAGCATTTTGAAAGTGACACTTCCTGCGGCCAGTTGGTAGCACTATGACTTTGACTCACAATCACATCCATGTGACTGGCCTCCTACAACGAACATACAGCTGAAGTTTCATCCAAATCAGTCAATGTATTCAGAAGCTATAACACTGCCCGTTTCCCTTTTCTTGCCATAAATTTGTTTCAACACCATGGCCATACCGTTCGAGATATGAAAAATTTGCTCACAATTTAACATCCTCAATGTCTTGACTTCATGTTGACTGTTTGGATAAATTCCCTAGGAGGAGTATACCAAATTCCAGAGCATGCATTTTCCAAACAACCCTAAATTGCCGACCTTCTGTTGAGTGTTGCTATGGCCTTCGCCCTTTCAGGGCTTGGGCCCTAATAATCTTTAGAAAAACAATAGGGCCTTCACCTTTCAGGGCTTGGGTACTAATTAGGATATGTTTACATGACAACAATGTAACAAAAACAAACATTTTTCTTTTGCGTTTTTGAAAAGTTTCACATATAGACAACATCAAAAGAATCCCTGTTTAAACAAATGTGCAAAAATGACTAAAAATGCTATTACCATGCTAGTCCAGTAGTTTGGCAATGTCAACATGCTAGAAACACTGCTAATGCTAATCACTGATCCATCCATAGACTCTTAAATATTTGCCCATTAAAATCCAAACAGCAACTTCTTTGACTTCTTATATTTATATATTAGGGGTGTAATGGTTCACAATATGAGCTCCCTCTGTTGCTCTGGCTGAAAGGATAACAGTTCGAGAGATCGCTCAAATGTCCTCAGATTGCAATCATTGTAAAAATTGGAAAATTAATAGAAATGCTCAGAAAAGTGACGTAAACATAGGGTATGTTATAAATATATTTCTAAATGTGTAAGCCTTTGGACTTAAAAGCCTTAATAGAGTTGTTTTGTGCATTCTTGTGATCGTAAATAAATGGAAGCAGGTGCAACTGAATAGGTATGTGTTCTCTTTTTATGTCAATATAAATATCAGTTAGATTCAGCTTGACTGATGTGCACTCCTGACATTAATAAATTACTAACTGCATTCTTCTTTAAACTGTAATGTTGACATGCATTCTCTGTAAAGCTGCTTTGAAACGATATGTATTGTGAAAAGCGCTATACAAATAAATGTGAGTTGAATTGAATTGAATTACTGTTACTGTAACATTTTTTATTGTAAAACATTTTTAAAATATTGATGTTGGAATAATATACTGCAACATAATATATTGCGTTGATCACAAGATATTACTCAGGGAATGATGTAACATCTATTTAAAAATTAATAACAATTTATTCAACTATATTTTATGCTATCACCACGAAATATGAACCAGATGCAGCTTACATGTAGGAGAGCATCACCAAAAAATAATTTTTTATCTGATCTTATTGCGTATTATTCCATGTCAAATAATAAAAAAAAGAAAAAGTATTTTAAAAAATCATATATATTTTTTGTCTTTTATCAACTGTGTCTCAGCATGAAAATGTCCAAATGTAATGTAATTTATATTTTCTGAAAATTTAAGAAGTATTCTATCAAATGATACCTTTTGACTCTCCTTGCTACAGTTTTGGAGTTATGAGTTCTTAGTTTTGTGTGTGTCGCTCAGAGAAAAAAAAAAAAAAAAAACTCTAAAAAAGCCTTCAGGTCTTAAAGGGTTAAGTAAAGGCCAAAAGTTTGCAAGTTTGGATTGCTAAATCTTGAATGACTGTCAACTGTTGAATAAATGAGTGTCATGTCCAGCTTGTTTACTTTGAACCGGAAGACACTCCCACTTTTGACACAAGGCCTCACAGGGCGTAGGAAACTTGAAGATAGAAGCCAAGAGGCAAAAACGGCCTGATAATGTCCATTCTTTGAAATGTGATACAAAAGCGTCAGTCGTTGTCTTGCTAAAGCAATGGATTACTGATGATATGAGATGTAAATAACGACCGCATTATGGAGGATGATCAGATTATTCTTTTAATTTTATTATTAATTTGTTTACATCGCTCTGCAAATAGAGAACTTAGCCAGTTACAGAGAAACTGGTAGCCAGGCAACAGACAAGTGACCAATCCCCAGGAATGAAATAGCTTTAAATCATTTTAAAGCTTTTTAATGCATCCAACCATTTTGAGCAACTCTTAATGAGTGCTGACTAGTCCCTCTAAACTGCAGGTGCCACCTATCTACAAAAAAATGTAATAACATTTTTCAAAACTACAGCCTTGATCAACACAATAGGTGTCATTTGAAAGTGTAGAGTATGAACTTTAATTAACTCCTAATATTACTGAATTATCTGCTCATGGGGGCCATACAAAGTCCTAGATGTAGTAGTTTTTGTTGTGGGGTATACTCATTTTTGCATCACCCTAATTTGAGTATAACTTACTTAGATTACACATTTTTTATTAAATTATACAGTTTTATTATTAACCTTACTTTCATGTTATAAATTAAACAGATGTTATATTAAACTTAGTCTTGTCAACATTTTGGAATTTGTTTTTGTGTTCATTGAGATATTGTTTAAAATGTTCCTTTACATTTAAAATATAAATTACATTTACAATGAGCACTGTACTGTAATTACCAGAACTGCCTTTAATGAACTGTCCCTCATGGACAAAAAAGGTGGTGGTTGTTTTTTCTGCAACAAACCAACTAATATAATTTTGGTCGACTAAGCCTCTTCTAGTCGACTAATGTTTACAAGACTATTAGTGTGCAGTCCTAATATATAGACTAGAACAATGTTTAATTTGGTCCACAGAGGAACAAAACTGGGTATCTTGAGGTCAAGAGATATAATCCCCCAATCAGAGCTTGACACTTCTGCAATATGAAAATATCTGCTGTGTTTACTTTTTTTCTCAACCTGGCAACCATGTGAATACACTCTGTAGTTTTAAAATTATACATGTAAGACAAGTAATATTATTGAAAGCAGTAAAAATCGTTATTGTAGGTATAGCCCATGAATGTAATTATTAAAGTTAAAATGTTGTGCTTTTGTTTTTGTTATTATAATTTTTAATTTAGTCATTTTATTTTCTGCTTTACAAGGCAGTAATCAGTTGTTTTTAGGTTTAGAATGTAATGTTTGTATTGTAACACTTTTTTCCTAATAATGTACAGCACAGCCTACATGAATACATTCACTATATTTGTTTTCATATGCTTCATATTACACATTGTCTGGAGAACAGCATTGGGCAGGGTTGCAATAACAAGACTTCAGTAAAACAGCTCTAAAGATTAGCTAGCTTAAACGTAGCACAACAGTTATTAAATATGAATGAAGAATAGACACCAACCTCCTTGTTCCTCGTGTTTTATTCTCCAGGGTTCTGGTTCACTCATGTCCTCTTCACTCTCCTCCTTTTTTTACAGTCTATGCTCTCCTCTTTAACAAACACCATCTTCACAGCAGCAGATCTCAGTTCAGTTGATACTCCTCCAGATAGTCCTGCCTGCTTCAAACCTTAGTCACGTCTATGAGGATGGGAATATTACCGGTATTTATTAACCTGATTCAAAAATGTGTCTTTCTACTAAAAGTACATTTCTAACAGTTATAAAGTCAATACAACACAACACCAGAGATCATGCTGAAAACTAATCTTCTGCCTCTGAGGTTTAATGGTGGTTGGCAAACAAGCGTGTTTTACCGCCACCCACTGGACTGGAGTGTGAAGTTTTGAAGGTATTACTTTCTAGCAAATGAGTAAAAGGGAAGGGAACAATACAACCAAACTCCCCCAGTGATAATGATTCTACCCTTTTGTAAAGAGTTTCAGTTGTTATAACATGCCACTATTTCAATACAACTTCAGCAAATGTCTTAAGTATCTTATTTTAACAGTGCTTAAGTATTTTACTCGTACTGAATGTAGGCTCAACGTGTACAAAAGTGCTGTACAATTTCAAAGGGATTAGATAAAACACAAAATACAAGGATATAATTAATACAAAATAAAACACAATAAGATAGGGGAAAAGAGATAATACCATTTAAACAAGAGAAAGATAATATAATAATAATAAACTTTTAATCCAAACCTAATGGTTCTTACAAAGAAGCAAAGGCCTCATCAAACAACATCTTAAGACAAGTTTTAAATAAGTCTACTGAGGTAGACGATCTGATAGACATTGGTAAACCCTTCCACCACTTTGGAGCAGCAACTGAGAAACCGCAATCTTTTTTAACCGTGACCGAGGAATTTCAAGGAGCAGCTGATATTGGGATCTCTGTGAGCAACTAAAATTTATAAGCTCAGAAATATGTTTTGGTGCCAGTCCATGCAGAGCTTTAGAAGTATACAAAAGTACCTTGTACTTTATTCTAAAATGAACTGGTGTAAAGAGGCCAGAATAGGGGATATATGATCCCTCTTCCCAGCTAGCACACGTACGTCGCGGAGATGTCTGTGAAAGACCGTAGCATCTGGTAAACATTGCATTTGATTGACCGTTTTTAGTGGTTAATGAGCCGTCTTCCTTACCTCTATGACATCTATATGATGAATCTTCAATATTTGAAATCCATCTTCTTGTGTTTGTCAGCACCTTGCTGCAGCATTTTGAACTCCCTGAAGACGTGACAGCGATGACTTACACCCAGGTACAAAGCATTGTAGTATTGATAGTGAAAGATAAGACAGATTTGAGTATAGCAATATTTTGCAATTAAAAGAAACTATTCTTCACAATTGAATTAATTTGTCTGTCAAACTTTAACTCAAAGATAAAACCCAGATTCTTAAAATATGTATTCAGATTGGATGACAGAGGACCTAGATTTGTTGCTATATTATTGGCACAGCTACTAGGGCCAAATATAATGAATTCTGTCTTTTTCTCTTTTAACTGGAGAAAGTTATTATTCATCCAGCATTTTATATCTTTTAGACACTCAAAGAGTGATTTACAATCTCCAGACTTAAGGCAGATACATCTGAGTGTCATCAGCATAAAAGTGGTATGAAATGCTATATTTCTCAAAAATAGAACCAAAATATAAATATATATATAAATATTCACTGGTCCCAAAATGGAACCTTGAGGGACCCCACATGTGATAGAATCTATTGATAAGGAAAGTTCCAATTTGAACAGCAAAGGTTCTATTTTGAAGATAACAGGCAAACCCAGGGGCGGATCTAGAAAATTATTTTTAGGGTGGCATAGGGGTGGCATGAGGTCTATGAGGGGTGGCAACACCAAAGCAAGCGCCCATGCATAGTTTTTGGAGATTTATGGCCTGACATACACAATTGTGTTCACAAACATTGCATTACCAAATTAAATAAGATTTCAATATCCATCATGGCACCAAGTAAAGGCACTATATGAAAAACATCAACAGATTTAAAATGAGTCTGAGCTTGTATCACTAAAGGAGATGAGCAGTTTTATTAATATTACACAGGTTACTTCGATGGCATAAATCACATGTTTAGTGCAAGTTAAAGAACAATAAAAACTTGTTTTTTGCAAATAATTTTTGAGTTTCTGTTATTAACACAGGTGGGAATGTCGGTGTGTGTTCACCCAAAACACCCTATCAACTACATACTCTAGCAACACCCCAGCAATTACAGAGCCTAGCAACCACCCAGAATCTCCTAGCAACCACCTAGCAACACTTTAGCATTCACCCAGAACATCTATATTCTGGCCTAACTGACCAAACTATTTATGTTTTTAAACAAGATTTTAAGTTGGCTTTATGACATGCCAGCAAAAATTTGTCTTTCAAACTTTTGATCTAGTTGAAATGAAACAATTCAGCATTTTCTCACAACTATATAAACACAGTCTCAAAATGCACCAACTTGTACAAACCTCAAACTTCCAGGTCAAAATAAAATGTTTTAGTCAAAAACTTATTCTTGTCTGACAAAATCAAACTTTGGCCTCAGATGACACACAAAACTTAACAAATACACAGACTACTGCACTGCCAGGTGAACAAGTGAGATCAATTCATATAACACTGTAACAAAAATACCTCTTACTGGGATTCAGGAATTATTTTGCAGCTCACTGTCTACTACACTATACAAAAATAAATTTACAGATACAGTAAAATACAGCAATGATTTTTTTTCTTTCTTTTTTTCATTTTACTATTGTAAATTGATCTGGCAGTTGATAAGTATGAACTTGGTATGCACCACAATACAGTATCCTGTCAATTACAGTAAAACTAAATTCAGCATCCTCTGCACATTTGGCCAAATTTTATTACAGTATATAAGGTACTATAGCAGTGTATTGGTCTTCTGACACAAGACAGTCATTTTCTCAGTTCTGCAAAATACAGTATAACAAATGGCTACAGAGAAAGTTGACAATCACTAGTTTGAGGGTGTACAGCGTGCTACAGTTTACTGTACATAGTGAAATTTCCCTCATCTAAAGTACTGTGTAAGTTTAAAACCCCTGTAAATATTTCATTCAGCTCTCTCTCAGATTTTGACTGGTGTGTGTCATCAGTTTTGCTACCTCATGTAGTCATTGTTAAACTTTTTGAGAAATGTGTCTTTGTTTTGAGAACTGAACGAATGGTTTGGGAAACTGGGCCAACTTAATCACTTATAATGTGTTAGCAATCGAGAAAAGCTAAAATACATTTAGATTCTTACCTAACTAGTTTCTGTGATCGGGATCTTCTTGTTGATTTCATGTTACCGTTTCGTCGGATGGCAAAAAGACCTTTATCCATGATGAAAGTGGAGCGGGCGGTCGGTGAATCAGCTCGCAAAAAATTATGAAAATTCGAGGACTTCATAGTTAGCTGAGAAGCAGTAATTTTCCGATTCACGAACAAATGGAAAACAATTTGTAAGTGAACTTGGCTGCGCTGTGTTTAGACTCCCAGAGAACCGGTTCATAAGAGTCATTTGTTAATGAAGCGGACTACACGGGGTGCGCTGCGTGCGCGTGCAACCATCATGCAACTTATCGAAAGACGTGTTTTCTTGCCATTATTTTGCAATACGCTGTCTTTTTTATGTCATCACATTTAAGCGCCACTGCTGAAAAGCAGTAGTATTTGAAACACTCCTAACATTTATATTTTATTCTCTGATAATTTTGGGGTGGCAGATGGGGTGGCAAAGCTTTTTCTTAGGGTGGCAGTTGCCACCCCATGCCACCCCGGTAGATCCGCCCCTGGGCAAACCAGCTCAGAGCAGTTCCTTGGATGCCCACATACTGTCTTAAATGTTCAAATAAAATGAAATGATCAATCATATCAAATGCTAAGATCTAGCAAAACTAAGACAACACTGCTACCAGAGTCAGTCTTTACTTAAAGGTTGTTAGCTATCCTAAGAAGAGCTGACTCTGTGCTATGACCTCATTCAAAACCAGATTAGAATTGATCAATAGCATAATTTTTTGTTAAAAATGAAGATTGTGAGATTTGTGAGAAAAGCAATCCCGTTTATTCTTTTAAATCAAAATAAAACTGAACACCTCAATATTGCAATACATCAAAGTCAACACAACAGCCTCTTAAATGTCTACAAATGCTCAAGCCTCAGTTAAGTGCTCAAAAGGGCATAAGTAAACCATTATCCTTCAAAAAGATTTCTTCAGTATAATGGATAAATAAAATACTGTTGAGTAATAATAAATAGTCAAAGCCTACTTGCAATGGACATTGACTGGTTTTTAGCCTCATCACCCACTGCTGCCATGTGCTTATGTCATATGAAACACCTGTGATTCACAAATATATAGTATCTTCAATGCCATGTAGATGGCAATATCTCTTCTTTTGTAGCAGAAATAAACTGCTGCTGAAAAAAGTTAGGTACCATGCAAAATGTAATGAGATATTGCATTACTCATTACAAATGTACTTTAGTAAAGAGTACATATACTTATTAAAAAAATGTTGTCAAGTAGAGAGTAAAAGTTGCTATATATCATTGATACTTAGTCAAAGTAAGTACCTACACAAAAAAGCTACTTAAGCATAGTAACTTATTACATGTACTCAAATACTTTACACCACTGGATAGTATAAATGGAAAAGTTTTTTTTTTTTTCAGAAATCCATTAAATTTAAAATGGACAACAGAGCAAACAATGAATATATATTTCATTTTCATAACAGTATAAACAGGAAGATATGCCATATAAAAGATATGACACCAAATCGTATCAGGTTGTGTATGCAACCATGGTTCCCTGAGAAGGGGAACGAGACGCTGTGTCTTGGTGTTGACACTATGGGGAACAGCATCAGTGTGACCAGTGTCTGAGACACATGTAACTTCACACCAATATTTATTGGCAGATGACAGTCCATGTCATCACAAATGGAGCACCCATGAGTAAAAAAGGGTACCTCCAATACACAGCATCAACACTTTTGTCTGAAGAAGACAAGCAGGCAAGTCTGAGATATGGCATCATGATGCAATTTCTCATTCTCTTTCTGAGGCAACAATGGTTGTTGATGTTCTTTTTCGTAGTGGAACTTAAATGCTATGTCTTGGTGTTTAACCAATATGAAACAAAACAGCTCCTGAAGACCAAAAAGCTAATGACGTGTATTGCAGGCATCCTTTTATACTCACAGGTGCTCCACTTGTGTCATCATAGACTGTCATCTGCCATGAATATTGGCATGAAGTAACACGAGCCTCAAGCCTCGTTTACACTGCAAGTGTCTGCGGCGCGTTTCGGCTCCGGCAAGGTTTTGCTTCGTCCTCGCCGTGGTGTCAACTCACACCAGAAGCATTTCAGAAGCAAAGCGGTTGGATTCACAAGACCGCGAGATTTGCCTGTCTGATGTTTTTTCCGTTTTTTTTTTTTTTTTTTTTTTAATGGCTAAATGGTTATATTTTGTCCGGTTTGATTGTGTTTATTGCTATGCCATTCTTTTTTTTGTTGTAGCCTACAGGCAAAGTTAGTGCACTTAAAAGTTCAGTTATGGACAACAAGAACAAAGAAATTTCAAATTTTTCACATCTGTTGTCGTCAGTTTCTGGCCTCCTAGTGATGTGAAATATGAGTGGGAGTTTACACGGGGTGATTATTTTGAGTTTATTTTGTATTTGAGCTGCGCGTCTTGGATGCGGCGTCTCTCAAAGATAGGCGAGGCGCCTATCTTTAACGAAACAGCATGGCAGGCCACTTCTGGGATGCTTCTAAAACGCACCACGGCGCGGCTGGTGTAAACACAAGCATTGACTAGAGTGGCCGCGGATCAGCTCCGGTAGCAACGTCACAGCCGTAATGCGCCACAGACGTGTGCAGTGTAAATGAAGCCTCAGACATTGTCATGCTGATGCCGCTCGCCATAGTGTCAACACCCAGATGCAGCATGGAAGTGACACTGTACTCCCTGTTTAGCTAGGGTTTATGAGAGTTTGATCTCAGTGGAGCAAAACATTTAGTTTTTGAGTCTTTTTCTCTCTTTGTTTATTATGTTTGTGATTCCACTAAATCCAGCTGATTTTCCTTTGCCACACTCGTACAAGCCTCTTGATCTTGATTCAGTAGATGATTCTTTTCATGTAACTCCACTGTGTTCTGCTTCTAGTCTGATCCACTGGCTGAAGTTTCATCAGAACATGCTGCATTCTGGGTTTAGAATAAGACATTAGCCCCTTTTACACATACAGTCCTCATTGGTAAATTTCCAGTATGAGATCATGTGTGAACAGGACCTTTTCAAAAATACCAGTAAATTGGTTCTGGCAATTAGTATTAATTACCTGTTTGATTTTAAACCTAAAATACTATGCGGAGGAAGCAAGATAATTGAATATTTATATGACTGTGTGGTGAACCTATGAACCTAACTCATATTTAAGAAACTATCGCTTTGTGTTGCTGGCCAGATAAAATGACAGAGATAAGTAATTTTGGCTGTATTATTTGTGTTCCCTTACAGAAATTGCTCTTGAAATTTTATGTTTGTTGTCCCTCCAACCATTAGATGAAATTTAAGCCTATGGATGTAGCTTAAATAAGATACAAACCTGACATGACAGCAGACATGTTTTGATGACATGTTTTCCCTGTGTGTTCAGAGAAAGGGGAAGAAAAGAGATTTACAGGGTTATTAAGATGCTGATCAGATTCAACAAAAGTAAAATTAAAAAAGTAAAATTTCATCCCAAAATGTCCGCAAATCTCCCATGTGGTCAAGTTTCTCAACTAGCATACATGCATTCAATCTGAAATTTAATTTTCTTTGTATTAATAATGTAAAAAAAAATAATAAAAAACACTTTCACCTATCTATTTTGACGGACCCTGCCTAACATGAAAAAGCAACAAATAAACAATGTAAAAAAAAAATGTACATAGTTGCCTGCTTTTGTTCTTGGTGGCTATAATGTCTCAAATTATGTCACTTAGGCTTTGTGATGTTATTTAAAGGAACAGTGCATTATTTATAGATAAAACAAGTTAGCGTGACAGGGTGGTAAGTCAAACTGAGGGACGCACACAAATCATAAAATATTTACAAAAAAATAAGGTTTATTGTGAATAAATATATCTTGTGTAAACAGGGACACACATATAATCCTGAAAATAGTATATGTTTGAAAAAAATATATAACTTGGTGATATTTTAGATGCAAATGTCATGTTGGTTAACACGGACATGTGAAATTGGCTATGTAACCATGAAAAATTATTAAAAATAGTATGCTAATCTTAAAAAAAAAACATTTGATCATATATCATGTTAAAAAGAACACTTGAATTAATAACTTTAAGCTTTGGAAACAGACTTTGGGACATTTTTTTGTGCTTTATGCATCTGATCAAATGTTGCAGACCCAAATGGCACCCGTTTCATAGAATGACTCATAGCTTAGCATAGTTCATTGAATCTGATTAGACTGTTAGCATCTCAAAAATGACCAAACAGTTTTGATATTTTTCCTATTTTTAACTTGATCTTCTGTAGTTACATGTACTAAGTGTACTAAGACCGACGAAAAATGAAAAGATGTGATTTTAGGAACTATACTCTTGGAGCATTCAAGTCCTCCTGGGAAGTTCGTATTTATGAGGTGGGAAGTTGTGTTTACAGCGGCAGGTGCGTTCAAGTCACTTTTGTCAGAGTAAGAACAGCCAGAGAAACACTAAAACAGTCAAGAGTCAAACTGCCTAACTGAAGTAAGCACTGACCTCGATCACGGTGGCATCAAACCAAACTTATTGTCAACCAATCATAAACATCTAAACCTCAATAACAACTTTTGTAGATGTATGTCAGAAATAAAGTCAATCTGGTTAGTAATAAGTCAAGCTGGTAATGCTGTTTGTGGAGATGTTTAATCAGATCTTCAGAGATTTAATGTCTTTTATCTTTAGTTGATTACATCAAAGGCTGTGGCTGAAGTTGTAGTTCTTGTTGTTCCTCTGTTCTTCTGTGATTCTGCTCGTTATCACATAATTATCTCATTAACTCTAGCATGTTTCTGTGTTACATTTAACAGCCTGTAGTGTGCACACTGAGCAGTGTTCATTTCATCTGGGCTAACCCATGTGGGGCCTCCATGGAAACTGTCTGGGCCCCAGTTAGACAGCCCAGGTGACACTCATCTGGGCCCCACATAGCTGTGCTGGCTCGGTAGTGGCAAGAAAATTGAAAAATTTGAGAAAATCCTCTGCAATAATTGATCATATCATCAATTGCTCAACATCATATTCATCAAAGTCACAAGTAGACAAACACAGTTAACATAATAACATACAAAAATATATAATAATATATAATAAAAAATATATAATGTTTTGAAAAAAGTAAGTGAAAGGTTTAGAGTGGGCAGTTTAACTGCAAGACAAACAAGACTGTTCAATAAAGAAAATTATTGTTTGTGTTGTAGTGGGTCACATTGTGTTTCATCTTTGATGACTTTGATGAAGATCAGAGGACAATTTAATGCAGAAAACCAAGTCAAAAATTCAATTAAATTCATTTATTTGTATAGCGCTTTTTACAATACATATTGTTTCAAAACAGCTTTGCAGAGAATGCAATGCAGAGAATGCAGTTAGCTAATAATGTAATAATTTAGGCAATTAATTTACAAATCACTGTTAGCAGTAAATACATTAAATACGCCCCTGCGTTGCAGTTACATAACGTATTTTGGGTGGCTGTGCAAACAGGGGGTCACAGACCAGCATAATATCATTGCATCTGGTTTCCTATATTTGGAAATGTATTATGTAATACATCGCATTAAATTTTGCAGTATTCACATATTTTTGTTCCGTAAGGGCTAACCAACAAGCCTCTGAAAGACTGGACGGACAGTCTTTCATGATGCAGCATTTCGTTTGAGAAGCGCCTTACATAATGTTTTTGATCGATTTGTGGGACTGCGCCTTCCAGCGTAAACACAATGAAAACAAGTGCGTTTGTAGGATTATTATCATTTCCTTTAACAATAATAGAATAATAATAATAACAATAAGTAATTGAATATAGAACTAAATGAATTCTGTTGTTTATAATAAATTTTTTCAAAGATATGGCAGCTGTTCTACCCTGTATCGGTCTCCTCTGAATAGCTAGCTGTAGCATAAATAGATACTTACCATCAGCGATCATCAGCAGTACTCACATTAAAACACAGATCGGCATCATCATAATATGCAAATTAAAGAAAACGATAATATCAATAGCCAGAAATGGCTATTGATATTCTGAATGAACTAAGTGTCGGGGTCATCAGTGTTGAGATTATACTATAAGCAAAGTCTGATACACAAAGATCTGTACATGATATTGCGCAGCAGAGCAGGTGGGCACGTAACACTGACAAACATTTGGCTTGCACTGCTCCTTCGTGGCACCTTAAGCAGCAGCTTCATTCCATCATTATATACATTGAGTTTCTACATGCAGCTCTTATAATGCCACCACAAATAGGCAGTATACATGGGTACAGTATGTTCTAAAAAGTGTAGTCTTCTCAAATTCTGAGCACATAAATTTAAGAATCAACATGTTAGCTTGTACATACATCATACAACACTGTCTGTAAATGTCCCTGTCATCATTTATATAACGTCACAAGTATTTAACCTCATCACATACTTTAAGGACAATGCTTCCCTGTCTAACTCAATTACATACGTTGAATGGAGCAGACAGAGAGTTACCCTATTTTACACATTAACTAATGAGCATACCAAAAAGCCAGAATTCTCACAAGAGATTAGGAACTCCTCTGTTGTGTAACTTTTAAAATAATTTTTCATGATTTACACAGTCAAATGCTTTAGAGGCATCAATAAAACACAAATATTGTGGAATTATGCCTGTTATACAAAGCTAAAATCTCCTTTAAAGCAAAAACAGACATATCTGTGCCAGGTTGTCAGCGGTCAGGACAAACAATGACACTCAAAACTGTCCTTGTTATGTCCCATTCAAAATAAACAAAGAAAAAAGAAAAAAAAAGAAAAAAGGGCTTGACGTGTTTGATGTTAAATTGGAAACCAACCCCAGATGACAGATCACCACAGATATAAAAAAAGATCCACAAATTATTTATTGAAGTGGAATAAAAATAATTAAATGAAGGAGCAATAGCTTCTGGGTGTCCCAAGGCCAAAACAACAAACAAAATAACTTACAAATAAAACGTACATAATATTAAAAACAAAAATACAATAAACTTCCCCAAATCCCTAAATAAACAAATCTCAAAAAAGGTCAAAATAAATGGCAAGACACCCCTAAAGCACAGGCAGTAATTTAATTAAATCACTTCACAACAACAACAATAGTTGGTTTGGAATCGGTCGACTGGAGAAGGTATTCAGAGCTCTTCATGCCAGAAAGCCAACGCCAGAGTGAGCTTGCCATTTTACAAAAGTGCCGCCCATTTAAGACGAAGCAGAAGGTTCTGCCAATCACGTCTCTCTTCAGCAACCAATTCCTGCACAGACATATAGAACAACACTCCACACAGAAAACACAGATGACGAATATCCTAACACCCCCACCCACAAAACACACCCACAATATAATTGATTTTTAGACAAAACTAAAAGAATGAAAATAAGGCATCTGCTAATACATTATACTTGCTTTAATAATTAATTGATTTGCATTCATTGATTTGCATTGCGCATACGAGATCAGAATACTAGTGGATTGTGATCAGTAAAGACAAGCACAGGATTTAACCTTGATCCCACATACACTTCAAAATGTTGTAAGGCAAAGGCTTCTTTTTCGATAGCAATATCGAATGTTGTTTCAAGAACTTTTTTGAGAAGTACGCTACAGGATGCTCAACACTGTGAATATCATAATATCAGAACTTCTCCAACTCCAGTAGCACTAGCATAAACATTAAGTTTAAAAGAACATGAGTAATCCGGTGCAGATAACACTGGGGCGCAACACAATAAACTTTTTGCAGCTTCGAATGCATGTTGACGATCATCAGACCATAGTTCAACCTGCTTTCCCAAAATACATAACGGTTGCCATGGCAATTTCACACTTGTGGAAAGTGTCAAAATGTTCTTTCCAGCTAGACGAATACACCACTGTCACAGATTCAGTTGTGACATCCAACCAGCCATCCACACCAGATCCACCCACTCGTTCACAATCACCGAAGTTCAAAACACCTGCATCATCAAGTCACCCTTTATAAGCTCTCTCACCTGACTCACCAAGATTACTTACCTGTTAACTACCTGCTTTCCTGTACCTGTCCCCGTCTTCGGCATGTCTCCTGCATTCTTGCAAATAAAGACTGTTTGTTTTGTACTCACGTTGTCTGCCTTCGTCTGTTCAAGACAACCACAATGTCGTCCAAGTAAGCTTTTGTAGCGAATTAGCTCAAATGGTAAAATATAATATACAGTATTATTAAACATCAACGGTGTAATACGGTACTTTGACATGGTAAAAATTACAGTAAAATGCTGTATTCAGTTTTACTGTTGACCGGAATACAGCAACTACTGGATAATTGTCGCCAGTAAGTTACTGTTAATTGACAGGAACTTTTTTTTTTTTACAGAGCATCATCATAATTCTTATTGAAATGAACAAGTATTTATGTTGGTGCTTCAAATCTAGAGACAAGCTGCTTTCAATTTCTTTAGGAAAGCAATGTTTAAAATCTTCTCAAACCAGGTAATAAAATCTGAGTAACACAAAATGTATCACAGTAATAGCCACATCCAAAACCGATTAAACCAACCACAGTCGTGTTTGCTGTTTGTGTTTGCTGAGACCTACATTATGACAAAAGCAATGTAGCAATCTGGTTTAACCACTTGCATATGAGAAACACAATGAATGAAAACTAAAGAAAATCTTAACAAGTATGTTTAAATAAGAGCAATAAATCAGAATAAGAGCTGTGGATAGAAATCTCATCGTCATCTATTAATTAAATCTGTTGCCTGATCATAAACCTTCTTTGTCCAGTGATATTCCTCTGACCCTTTCTCTTTTGTAATGTCACTCAGCATATCTCTCTTTCTACAGTTTTCCCCCCTCTTTCTCACTCTCTAGCTGCGTTCCATTCAAAAGGGTCCCTACACAGTGTGCTCCTCCCTACTCCCTGAGCACGGTATATCAGTTTAAGTAGAAAATCTCTCATTTGGAACAACCTGCTAACATCATCAAAGAAATTCAACAACAGTGTCGCAAATTGATATTTATAAATAGATATTGTAATTTACTTTCAAATTTAAAGTATATAAAATACATATACAAAACGCACATTATGTATCTAATGTAATATAATTAAAACTTATGTTTATTATATATCTGTATGACTATTGCAGCTATTAATTGCAATGTGTCCTTAATCCATAGTCTGGGTTTCATCCAAGCGTGCCACACGAGTCCTGAAAAGTCAAAGCGCCTCGATTTCCCCCAGGTAGCTGAATGCAGTATAGGTCATAAACTCCGCCCACTCCATGTAATGTAATGGGATGTGAGACAAACTAAATCAAATTACATGTCAATTTTTTTTTTTTCCAAAGATGGTTTCTGTCAATTTAAGCCATTTTATCATGCTGATGTTAGCTCACGTGTTCGTTCTTTAAATAAATGATTTTATATTTACTTAAAAATATAATTACAATATACTTAAAATATTTAAGTTTGGTTGCATTACTTATAAAATATAAGTATATTCTACTAATTTGTGGGTGTATTTGAATGTGTTAATAAATGTAAGTTAAATGCACTTAAATTATGAAGTTTTTCTCCTGGCCACGCCTCCTTCACACTGGTTTGCGGCAGGTAATGACGCCATTTTGTCGTGGTGTGTATGAATTCAAGGAGCTGTTGATGAGCAGTTGGAACATTTGTTTTGGCTGTTCTACAGACATTTTTTCCTAACATTTACCTTTTTATAGTTTTTCACCAAAGGAGAAAATCACAATTTTTAAGTTACCATCATCGAGGGTCAGGGTTTGTTTTAGTTGAGCTCTTGACCCTTGACTTCTTAATATTAGATTTTGTTTGGGCAGTTTTAACTGCATTAAAACCAACCAGACAAGCAAAGTTAAAAGATGATCAGATCATGTTGGTTATGTTTTCACATAATCATTATTTGATCTGAATCACTGAACTCATTTAGATTACATTATTGATTACAACAGCACTGTGATTCTACAGCGGAGGATCAACTTCTACAATACAATTTTTTTTTTTTAAATTGTCCTTATCACAAAAAAATATATAAGTATATATAATTTAGGCACAAACAGACATCAAGAATCAGCCTGTGAATCTCAATGACGGTGACAAGCAACATATTCTGATAAACAGATCAACTCTGAACATTAGAAAACAAGCTACTAAAAAGTCACAGAAAAACAGCAAAATTTAGATAGTGAGAATAAAGAAAATTACTAAGATAATTCAGCTCATAATTTATTCATGCAGCAATGCATGATGGGAGGCATGGATGAATTTTGATTGGTGGCAAGTTAACTTGCTTAGTACACTGAACTTAAATATACTAGTTGTAATAACTACAAAGTAATTAATATTACAAAACATTTTAAGTTAAATGAACTCGAATTATTAAGTTCACATTACTTAATCATTACTTAATTTTTTTAGGGCAACCAGTTTCCTCAAATTTTTTAAGTAAATTCAACTTATCCGGGCTAACAGTGTAAAAATACGGGTTTTGACGTCATGATTGACAGCTTCTCTGAGCGAAGTAGTCACTGAAGCACCAACAGACTTTTTTTCTGGATCTTTGGGAGGAGACTGGAGCTTTAACCTTATTTTCTGCATTTCATCATGATTTGTTCAGTGCCATATTGGGACATTGGCGGCTTTACTTACTACAATGGACGAGAGTAAAGGTGCATCATTCATCTTTTCTTTTTTTTTTATAGTCTATGGTCTCATCTCATGTGATTCTTTTCCACGAGCAGCTGCATAGTAAACACTTCTGAGGTAAATAAAGTAAAATAAAAAATGACAAGAGTCTCAGCTGCTTCTCAACCCTTTTATTTTATCATGCCTATTCATACAATAGAATGTGCAAATATAATTGTCATCATAGTTCATAATTACTTTAGTTTGTATAAAAGCAAATTATGAATACTTAAAATGCATTCATAAATTCCAGAGCTGTTTAAAAACTCTTTCAACGGCTCTTTTCCATCGTTTGTTCTGACTGGTGACAAAGCGCAGTTTATTTTCTGTGAAGTGATATATTGATGTTCTCTCATTCCCTATGCCATTCCCAGTGCCCTTCGAACTGAACGTTCGCTCCCTACCGATTGAAATCACACCTAAGATTGCAAAATACCCTGTGAAGTCCATTTGCAGTCCACTTATGGTCGAATGGATCAAACCTTCTCTGTCCTCCCCCATCATGAGTGGACACGCCCCCTACTGCTGATTGGCTACAAGTGTGTTGTGCTGCTCGGTCTGATCCACTTTCAACAGTGTTCCTCCGAAATCGCTTACTGCTCCTTTAAACTGCATTACTGCAGGGTGAGAATGGCGAAGATGAGCTCTGAGACTCGTGTTCCATTTAAATCTCTTCTCACACAGATGACATGTGTAACGCATCTCTTCAGTGTGAATTCTCATGTGACTATTAAATCCTTGTTTACCGTTGAAACTCTTTCCACAGTGAGAGCAGCTGAAAGACTTTTTTCCAGCATGAATTAACATGTGATTCTTAAGGCTTTCTTTACGCGTGAAAGTTTTTCCACACTGAGAGCAGGTGAAAGGCTTTTCTAAAGTGTGAGATACCAAATGAACATTAAGGTGTGCTATACATCTAAAACTCTTTCCACATTGAGAGCAGGTATAAGGCTTTACTCCAGCATGAATTAACAAGTGATTCTCAAGGCTTTTTTTCTGTGTGAAAGTGTTTCCACACTGAGAGCAGCTGAAAGGCTTTTCTAAAGTGTGTTTTACCAAATGATTCTTAAGGTGTGATTTACATCTAAAACTCTTTCCACACTGAGAGCAACTGAAAGGCTTTACTCCAGCATGAATTAACATGTGACTCTTAAGGCTTCCTTTCCGTGTGAAGGAGTTTCCACACTGAGAGCAGGTAAAAGGCTTTTCTGAAGCGTGAATTAGCAAATGATCCTTAAGGTGTGATTTCTGTGTAAAACCCTTGCCACACTGGGAGCAGACAATGGGTTTTATTCCAGTGTGAATTAACATGTGACTCTTAAGGCTTCCTTTACATGTGAAAGTTTTTCCACACTGAGAGCAGGTCAAAGACTCTATTGAAGTGTGAATTAGCAAATGATGATTCAGATGTTTTTTCTGTGTAAAACTCTTTCCACACTGAGAGCAGCTGAAAGGCCTTATTCCAGCATGAGTTAACATGTGATTCTTCAGGCTTCCTTTACGTGTGAAAGTTTTTCCACACTGAGGGCAGCTGAAAGGCTTTTCTGAAGTGTGAATTCGCACATGCTCATTAAGGTGTTTTTTTTGTGTAAAACACTTTCCACACTGAGAGCAGGTAAAAGGCTTTAATCCAGTGTGAATTTTCATGTGATTCTTAAGGATTCCTTTACGTGCAAAAGAGATTCCACAATGAGAGCAGCTGAAAGGCTTTTTTCCAGTATGAATTGACATGTGATTCATAAGGCTTTCTTTGCGTGTGAAAGTGTTTCCACACTGAGAGCAGGCAAAAGGCTTTTTTCCAGTATGAATTGACATGTGAGTCTTAAGGTTTTCTTTATATCTGAAAGAGTTTCCACACTGAGAGCAGGTGAAAGGCTTTATTCCAGTATGCAATCTCATGTGATTCCTAAAGACTCCTTTACGTGAAAAAGATTTTCCACACTTAGAGCAGGTGAAAGGCTGTTTTCCAGTATGCATTAACATGTGATTCTTAAGGCTGTCCTTACGTGTGAAAGTGTTTCCACACTGGGAGCAGGTAAAAGGCCTTTTTCCAGTATGAATTAACATGTGATTCTTAAGGCTGTCCTTGCGTGTGAAAGTGTTTCCACACTGGGAGCAGGTGAAAGGGTTTTTTTCTGTATGAATTATCATGTGATTCTTAAGGCTTCTTTTATGTTTAAAACTCTTTCCACACTGAGAGCAGGTGAAAGGTCTTGTGACTTCTGTTATTTGAATGCTGCTTTGTGAGCAACTGTTTTCAGTTTTGGAGCAACTCAATGGTTTTTCTTCAGCGGTGTCATCGTGAGCTTTCTGAAGCTGATATTTCTCCTCCACTTCATTCAGATCTTCTCTTTCCTCTTTCACTTCAATCAGGCCTAAAATGAAAACATTAAAATGATGAAAATCAGTTGGGACAAGTGAAAATAAATGGTAAATATAGCTGCAAGCAGCGATGACAGGCCCAAGCCTCAGAGCCACCACCACCCCAGTGGCTTAAGGAAACCTGTGCAATGCGGACAACATACAATCTTAATTTAATTTAAATCAAACAATGATTTTACATATGAGACTCTTCGCTACTTTCATCCCTTGCCATGGCAACACCACTCGAGATATCCTACAATTGTTTGCAATTTAGTATCTTCAGTGTCTTTATTTCATGTTGACTGGGTTTGATGCCAGTTGCATGAATCCACTACGAGGTGTAGTTAAAAACTCAAAGCCTGATTTTTCAAAAAAATCTAAATTCAAACTAAAATATCTGACATCCTGTTGGTCAGAGCTAATGACTGTAAATTAGAAAGTTGTTAGGTTGATGAGAACAATATATGTACAGAGTTTGGTGACTGTAGGGAAGACTAACACCCCCAACTTTTGTGAAAAGATGGCGCTAGGGCTGGGCGATATGGCTGAAAACTGTATCACAATATCAGTGTTTCATATTGATTGATATCGATAATTATTGATATTTTTTATGACCCATTTAAAATAAGGACCAGGAGAAAATATATTACATTTAAGCATTTTTATTTGAAACTTAACCTTCCTCTGATCATAATCCCCTCAGTTATTAAGGTAGAAATGTCAACAACCATGGAAAACTCAAATAATTAAAATGTAAACATAAGTCTAAAGTCACAATGAACTCTTAACAATTATCTCTTAACATTTAAGGTGCAAAATGAAAGAAAATGTAAGAAATGCTTAATAAAGTATAATAAAATAGTGCAAAGTGTTAAATATAAACATAGAGAAACCTGAGAATTTAGTGCAAGTTTAGTGCTAGGAGTTGGTTGAATACGGCTGTGCTCCAAAGGGTGAGCGTGGCTAAGATGGTACATCAAGTTTGTGGTATTACAAGTCTTGGTGGGGACGACGGTCTTGCATAATTTGCAGACGACATTGGTCAGACTACGGTCAGACTTATAATATCCAAAAACTGCCATACTGGCGAGCTGACTTTTCCTCTTTTATTTACAATTTCCGCGGCACTCATTTTCTGCTAATCAGTCGCCGGTTACTGAAGAGGAATCCAGCATACCAGCATGAGACAACGATATGGTGCAACCAAGAAGAATAAAAAATATCAAATGTTTTATCGAACATATTTTTTATTGATATCGATCACGTGTATATCGCGATACATATCGTTATTGTTTTATCGCCCAGCCCTAGAGCCCCTCCTCCCTGCCCATTTCTAAGGCTTTGCCCATGTATACTGTCCAACAACTTTTACATGTGTCAGGTTTCTTGCAATTTGAAGCATGGTAAGAGCTTCAAAAACACCCAATAATATTATAAAAGTTTGACGTGTTGCCATGGCAACAGTATTTAAGATATCAAGAATCCTTTCATGGGTCTACATCTGCCATGTCTTAACATTGTTCTGATGAAGTTTTAAGTAAATTGGGTAAAAATAAAAAGGTGATTTCAAAGCATTTTTAAAGTGACACTTCCTGTTGCCAGTTGGTGGTGCTATGACTTTGACTAACAAACACATCCATGTGATCGGCCTCCTACAATGAACACACATCTGAAGTTTCATCATAATCAATATATGCAGAAGTTAACACACTTCCTGTTTCGCTTTTTCAGAAGCTATAACAGTACGTTTCCCTTTTCTTGCCATAAATTTGTTTCAACACCATGGCCAAACCGTTTGAGATATCAAAAATCTGCTCACAATTTAACATTCCCAATGTCTTGACTTCATTTTGACTATTTGGATGAATTCCCTAGGAGGATTATACCAAATTTCAGAGCATGCATTTTCCAAACAACCCTAAATTGCCGACCTTCTGTTGAGCGTTGCTTTGGCCTTCGCCCTTTCAGGGCTTGGGCCCTAATAATCCTTAGGAAAGCAATAGGGCCTTCACCTTTCAGGGCTTGGGCCCTAATAATCCTTAGGAAAACAATAGGGCCTTCACCTTTCAGGGCTTGGGCCCTAATTAGGATACGTTGACATGAAAACAATGTAATAAAAACTAAATTTTTCTTTTGCATTTTTGAAAAGTTTAAGACAACAAAAGAATCCCTAAACAAAAATGACTAAAAATGCTATTATCATGCTAGTCCTGTAGTTTGGCGATGTCAACATGCTAGAAACACTGCTAATGCTAATCACTGATCCATCCATAGACTTTTAAGTATTTGCCCATTAAAATCCAAACAGCAACTTCCTAGGCTTCTTATATATATTAGGGGTGTAATAGTTCACAATATGAGCTCACTCTGTTGCTCTGGCTGAAAGGATAACAGTTCGAGAGATCGCTCAAACATCCTTGGACTGCAATCATCGCATAATTTAGAGGAAAATTAATAGAAATGCTCAGAAAAGTGACGTAAACATAGGGTATGTTATAAATATATTTCTAAATGTGTAAGCCTTTGGACTTAAAATCCTCAATAGAGTTGTTTTGTGCATTCTTGTGATCGTAAATAAACGGAAGCAGGTGCAACTGTATAGGTATGTGTTCTCTTTTTATGTCAATATAAATATCAGTTAGATTCAGCTTGACTGATGTGCACTCCTGACATTAATTAATTACTGTTACTGTAACATTTTTTATTGTAAAAGGCAACGACTGACGCTTTTGTATTACATTACAAAGAGCGGCTGTTATCAGCCCCACAGTGGAAAATGAGGCAGTAACCATACCAGCTGGCCCAAATCGGCACAGAATGGAAATGTAATGCAATGAGAACCATTCAGCCCGAAGGTGGAAAAGTCAGGAACCCTATAAATGCCTGCAGCATTAGCAACTTTTTCAAAATCGTGCCGAATGGTTCTTAAAGGATTAGTTCACTTTCAAATAAAATGTTCCTGATGATTTACTCACCCCCATGTCATCCAAGATGTCCATGTCCTTCTTTCTTCAGTTAAAAAAGAAATTAAGGTTTTTGATGAAAACATTCCAGGATTATTCTTCTTATAGTGGACTTCAATGGAGCCCAAACGGTTGAAGGTCAAAATTACAGTTTCAGTGCAGCTTCAAAGGGATGATCACCTTTTACGTGCTTACGCGTTCTGTATTCTTCAAAAAGCTTACGCTGTATGTCCTACGCCTTCCTTATTCAACTTACAGAACAAACGCGGCACCTGTTCCGTTTTATTCAGTAAGTAGAATAGGGAAGGTGTAGGACATACGGCGTAAGCTTTTTGAAGAATACGGAAAGTGGAAGCACGTACAAGGTGATAATTACATGACATGAACATCTTGGATGACATGGGGGTGAGTAAATTATTAGGAAAATCTTATTTAAAAAGTGGACTAATCTATTAATGTGTAAGAACCACTGTGGGGCTGATAACAGCCACTCTTAGTCGTTGTCTTGCTAAAGCAATGGTTTACTGATGATATGAGATGTAAATAATGTCCGCATTATGACCTCATTTATTATTAAGTTGTTTACATTGCTCTGCAAATAGAGCGCTTAGCCAGCAACAGAGAAACTGGTAGCCAACAGACAAGTGACCAATCCCCAGGAATGAAATAGTTATCATTTTAAAGCTTTTTAATGCATCTGGCCATTTTGAGCAACTCTTAATGACTGCTGAGTAGTTTCTCTAAACTGCAGGTGACATCTAGCTACAAAAAAATGAATAACATTTTTCAAAACGTCGCCCTTGATCAACATAAAGATGTCATTTGAAAGCATAGAATATGAACTTTAACTTTACTTTAACTCCTAAGTATTGCTGTGTTATCTGCTCATGGAGGCCATACAAAGTACTAGATGTAGTAGTTTTTGTTGTGGGGTGTGCTCATTTTTGCATCACCCTTATTTGGGTTTAACTTAGTAGGGATGGGCATTTTTTCAAAATATTGTAAAATGTCGCATGCCAGTAATTTCATTACCTTCAGATTACCATCTCACAACGTCTTCAGGACGATCTCCTAAAGCTAAAACATTCAAGCCCCCTACTTGTCGTGAATGCAGTGATGGACAGCTGTCTTTCCTCATTCAATGGTGTGTTTTGATTTCATGTGCTTTCTCAATATGTTGGTGATATTATGATGATAACCCGGTTTCATTCCTTTGATCAAAATTAATTCCATTTTGTAAGATCATTTTAATCCAAGTAATTCCAAAATTTGCGAGGCAGACGACAATATTATGTGACGATCAAATGAAATAAACTTGTTCCACAGCGCCACCCGGTGCATTTAGTTATAACTGCGAGTTTTAATGCTTAGGATTTATCATGGATTCACTGCATTTATGGCCAACAAAGTAACAGTAAAATTCAAATGTTGAGTATTTTGAGTATTTTTATTTTTTGAATATTAATTACAAGTTGAATATTTGAATATTCAACTATTTGTACACACCCCTATAACTTAGATTACACATTTTTTTATTAAATTATACAGTTTTATTATTAACCTTACTTCCATGTTACAAGTTAAACAGATGTTATATTAACTTAGTCTTGTCAACATTTTGGAAATTGTTTTTGTGTTAATTGAGACATTATTTAAAATGTTGCGTTTCAAAGGGGGTGTACTTATTTACACTGAACTGTACTGTAATTACAAGAACTGTCATTAATGATCTGTCCCTCATGGACAAAAAGGTTGTTGTTGTTTTTTCTGCACCAAACCAACTAATAAAATTTGTCGATCAGCCTCTTCTAGTCAACTACTTTTTACATTAGTTTGCAGTCCTAATATAGTCTAGACAATGTTTAATCTGGTCCACAGAGGAACAAAACTGGGTTGCTTTCAAGAGATATAATCCCCCAATCAGAGCTTCACATTTTCGCAATACGAAAATATCTTAAGTGTTTACTCATTTTTCTCAACCTGGCAACCATGTGAATACACTCTGTAGTTTTAAAATTATACATGTAAGACAAGTAATATTATTGAAAGCAGTAAAAATCGCTATTGTAGGTATAGCCTATTAATGTAATTATTAAAGTAAAACTTTTGTGCTTTTGTTTTTGTTTATTATTATTTTTAATTTATTTTCTGCTTTACAAGGCAGTAATTAGTTGTTTTTAGGTTTAGAATGTAATGTTTGTATTTTAACCTTTTTTTCCTAATAATGTACAGAACAAGCCCACATGGATACATTCACTATATTTTTTCATATGCTTTATATTACACATTGTCTGGAGGACAGCATTGGCCAGGGTTGCAATAACAATACTTAAACGTATCACAACAAGCATTAAAGATGAATGAAGAATAGACACCAACCTCCTTGTTCCTCGTGTTTTATTCTCCAGGGTTCTGGTTCACTCATGTCCTCCTCACTCTCCTCTTTAACAAACACCATCTTCACAGCAGCAGATCTCAGTTCAGTTGATACTCCTCCAGATATTCCTGCTCGCTTCTAACCTTATACCGTCTATGAGGATGGGATATTAAGTATTTATTGACCTAATTCAAAATGTATTTTCTACTATTTCTAACAGTTTACATTAAGTCAATACAACACAATACATCGCAACACCAGAAAACATGCTGAAAACTAATCTTCTTCCTCTGAGGTTTAATGGTGGTTGGCAAACAAGCGTGTTTTACCGCCACCCACTGGACAGGAGTGTGAAGTTTTGAAGGTATTACTTTCTAGCAAATGAGTAAAAGGGAACAATACAACCAAACTCTCCCTGTAATAATGATTCTACCCTTTTGTAAAGAGTTTCAGTTGTTATAACATGCCACTAATTCCAATACAACTTCAGCAAATGTCTTAAGTATCTTATTTTAACAGTGCTTAAGTATTTTACTCGTACTGAATGTAGGCTCAAAGATGTTTAAACGTGCTGTACAATTTCAAAGGGAGTAGATAAAACACAAAATACAAGGATAGAACTCATACAAAATAAACACAATAAGATAGGGGGAAAGAGATAATACCATTTAAACAAGAGAAAGATAATATAATAATAATAAACTTTTAATACAAACCTAATGGTTTTTACAAAGTAGCAAAGGCCTCATCAAACAACATCTTAAGACAAGTTTTAAATAAGTCTACTGAGGTAGACGATCTGATAGACATTGGTAAACTCTCCCGGCACTTAGAAGCAGCAACTGAGGAACCACAATCATTTTTAAGGAGCAGCTGATATTGGGATCTCTGTGAGCAACTAAAATTTATAAGCTCAGAAATATGTTTTGGTGTCAGTCAGAGCTTTAGAAGTAGGCCTATACAAAAGTACCTTGTACTTTATTCTAAAATGAACTGGTGTAAAGAGGCCAGAATAGGGGATATATGATCCCTCTTCCCAGATAGCACATGTACGTCGCAGAGATGTATGTGAAAAATCGTAGCATCTGGTAAACACTGCATTTGATTGACAGTTTTTAGTGGTTAATGAGCCGTCTTCCTTACCTCTATGACATCTATATATGATGAATCTTCAATATTTGAAATCCATCTTCCTGTGTTTGTCAGCACCTTGCTGCAGCATTTTGAACTCCCTGAAGACGTGACAGTGATGACTTACACCCAGATACAAAGCCTTGCATTAATGATAGTGAAAGATAAGACAGATTTGAATTTAGCGATATTTCGCAATTAAAATAAACTATTCTTCACAACTGAATTGATTTGTTTGTCAAACTTTAACTCTGTGCCAAAGATAAAAACCCAGATTCTTATGTATTCAGATTAGATGACAGAGGACATAGATTTGTTGCTATATTATTTGCACAGCTACTAGAGCCAAATATAATGAATTCTGTCTTTTTCTCATTTAACTGGAGAAAGTTATTATTCATCCAGCATTTTACATCTTTTAGACACTCAAAGAGTGATTTAACATCTCCAGACTTTAGGCAGATACATCTGAGTGTCATCAGCATAAAAGTGGTTCGAAATGCTATATTTCTTAAATAGAACCAAAATATAAATATATATAAAAATATTCAATGAAAATAGCACTCGTCCCAAAATGGAACCTTGAGCGACCCCACATGTGATAGAATCTATTGATGAGGAAAGTTCCAATTTGAACAGAAAAGGTTCTATTTTGAAGATAAGAAGCAAACCAGCTCAGAGCAGTTCCTTGGATGCCCACGTACTGTCTTAAACGTTCAAATGAAATGATCAATCATATCAAATGCTAAGATCTAGCAAAACTAAGGCAACACTGCTAGCAGAGTCAGTCTTTACTAAAAGGTTGTTAGCTATCCTAAAAAGAGCTGACTCTGTGCTATGACCTCATACAAAACCAGATTAGAATTGATCAATAACATCATTTTTAGTTAAAAATGAAGATTGTGAGATTTGTGAGAAAAGCAATCCCGTTTATTCTTTTAAATAAAAATAAAACTGGACACCTCAATATTGCAATACATCAAAGTCAACACAACAGCCTCTTAAATGTCTATAAACGCTCAAGCCTCAGTTAAGTGCTCAAAAGGGCATGAGTAAACCATTATCCTTCAAAAAGATTTCTTCAGTATAATGGATAAATAAAATACTGTTGAGTAATAATAAATAGTCAAAGCCTACTTGCAATGGACGTTGACTGGTTTTTAGCCTCATCACCCACTGCTGCCATGTGCTTATGTCATATGAAACACCTGTGATTCACAAATATATAGTATCTTCAATGCCATGTAGATGGCAATATCTCTTCTTTTGTAGCAGAAATAAACTGCTGCTGAAAAAAGTTAGGTACCATGCAAAATGTAATGAGATATTGCATTACTCATCATGTAATCACAGGGTAGCCAGCATCTCTTCAACAGGAGTCATCTTCACATATCCTTGCTTGTGTAATCTATCCACATTCACATAATTTGAATGTGGAAAAGGAAAAATACAAGCTGAATACAACTTCTTCCAAGATCTTTTGGTATCTGGGGCTGATGTAAGGAGAGGGTTCAACACTTTCACTTTCTTCACTCCCTCCAACTATATCCTGAAAGCTAGATGGCTCCATCAACACGGTCTCTGCTAGAACAAAGTATACCATAGAATGTGATTTCTGATTCAGCACATCGCTCAAGGATAGCTTGACCTGTGAGCCCCATGATTTAAAGGATTAGTTCACTTTCAAATTAAAATTTCCTGATCATTTACTCACCCCCATGTCATCCAAGATGTTCATGTCTTTCTTTCTTCAGTCGAAAAGAAATTAAGGTTTTTGATGAAAACATTCCAGGATTATTCTCCATATAGTGCACTTCAATGGTCTTCAAACAGTTGAAGGTCAAAATTACAGTTTCATTGCAGCTTCAAAGCATTCTAAACAATCCCAGATGAGGAATAAGGGTCTTATCTAGCCCTTAAATGCATGACTGTTTCGCCAATCATTCTTACATATTCGGGTCTTTATCGACCCGGATCTATATCTAACACGGAAGGATCTCTACCTGTCGCAATAATATAAAACTCCTCTGATATTAGGGTAACAATTACAGAAGAATAAATTAAAGCATATTTTGTTACCTTTTGGAGCTTGAAAGGGCTCCGTTTGAGCAGATGTTTTATGCCATCATCACTGTCCTCGTCAGAGCTCATTTCCCAGTAAATTCAGCAAATAATAGGCTATTTTTATGTTTGAGGTCATGAATATGAGCCTATTCACGATCTCAAACGTATTCTCAAAACTATATAATTTTCTTCAAAATCTTCAAAATCAATATTTCGATCTCTAACAGCTTCACCAGATTCATCCTGTAACAGTTACAGTCATATTTGTTTTGCGTTCAGTACTTGCTCTGCAGTAAATCGCTGAGCCATTTCATGTTTTTCTTATTATTTAGTTTTCTGTCTGAATGAGTCGTCACTTCAGCATTGTGTATCAGACATTGCCACCTTGTGGAATAAAGGTGAATTGCACTTATTCTGTCATCCAAGATTCAATTATTGTTGTGCAGAAAAAATATACGTACACTCATACACACCTCGGGTCGTTTGCGACCCTATACAATTTTTACAAAAAATTAATACAAAAATGGGGATTCTTTTATAATTTTAGGATTTTGTTCTTGTTATATTCTTTATAATAAATTGAATGAGGAGTACCAAGAAGGTTGATGTCTAACTTTAAAAAAAAATGAACAAGGAGGAGGGTAGTGAATGACGTCCCGGCATTTAAGGGTTAAAGAAACCATCACTCATTTTCTAAATTTCTTTTTTAAATGTTTTAACCATAAATGCTCATCTTGAACTAGCTCTCTTCTTCTTCTTCTTCTTCTCTATTTGAATTCCAGCAGTGTAGACACTGCTAAGTGTATTACTGCCCTCCACAGGTCAAAGTTTGAACTAATTGTTATATACTTGCACTAACATATTGTATATGACAATTTAGTTCAAAGTTTGACCTGTGGAGGGCAGTAATACACTTCGCAGCATGTACACTGCTGAAATTCTAATAGAGAAGAAGAAGAAGAGAGCTAGTTCAAGATGAGCATTTATGGTTAAAACATATATAATTGTTTAATTTGTTTTAGGAAATGACCAATCGTTTCTCTAGATAAGACACTTATTTCTCGTTTGGTATCATTTAAAGCCCTTTGAAGCTGCACTGAAACTGTAATTTTGACCTTCAACCATTTGGAGGCCACTGAAGTCCACTATATGGAGAAAAATCCTGAAATGTTTTTTATCAAAAAACCTTAATTTCTTTTCAACATGGACATGGACATCTTGGATGACATGGGGGTGAGTAAATTATCAGGAAATTTTAATTTGAAAGTGAACTAATCCTTTAAGTCTTCACTGTGCCTCAGCAGCAGCAGCAGGACTTCAGTCGTGGGGTGAGGACACCAGTGCTTCATTTCTCAAGAAAAGAAGGGCAAGGCATGAGTGGACCTTCCTCACTGTAAACTTGTCACAGCAAAATAATTTAGCACATTTGAGTGCTAGACGTGCTCCAAAGCACACAATGCAATGATTGTGGGTGCCCTCAGGTGTCATAAAACAAGGACAGGGAGGAATGCACTTTCTAAAGCACTTGCCGGTTGGTTAACAGCTCCTGAAGACCAAAAAGCTAATGACGTGTATTGCAGGCACCCTCTTATACTCACAGGTGCTCCACTTGTGTCATCATAGACTGTCATCTGCCAATGAATATTGGCATGAAGTAAAACGAGCCTCAAGCCTCGTTTACACTGCACGTGTCTGCGGCGCATTTCGGCTCTGGCAAGGTCTTGTTCCGTCCTCGGCGTGGTGTCAACTCACAGTAGAAGCATTTCAGAAGCAAAGCAGCTGGATTCGCGAGGCGGCGAGATTTGCCTGTCTGATGTTTTTTCCTTGATTTTTCGAGTTTTTAATGGATAAATGGTTATATTTTGTCCGGTTTGTGTTTATTGCTATGCGATACTTTATTTTGCTGTAGCCTACAGATGAAGTTAATGCACTTAAAAGTTCAGTTATGGACAACAAGAACAAAGAAATTTCAAACTTTTCAACTTCGAATCTGTTGTCGTCAGTTTCTGGCCTCCTAGTGATGTGAAATATGAGCGGGAGTTTACACAAGGTGATTATGGTCTTGGACGCGGCGTCTTTCAAAAATAGGCGAGGCGTCTATCTTTTTTTAGCGAAACGGCGCTGCAGGCCTCTGCTGGGATGCTTCTAAAACGCACCACAGCACGGCTGGTGTAAACCCAAGCATTGACTAGAGCAGCCGCAAATCATCTCCGGTAGCAACGTCACAGCCGTAATGCGCCACAGACGTGTGCAGTGTAAATAAAGCCTCAGACATTGTCATGCTGATGCCGCTCGCCATAGTGTCAACACCCAGATGCAGCATGGAAGTGACACTGTACTCCCAGTTTAGCTAGGGTTTATGAGAGTTTGATCTCAGTGGAGCAAAACATTTAGTTTTTGAGTCTTTTTCTCTCTTTGTTTATTATGTTTGTGATTCCACTAAATCCAGCTGATTTTCCTTTGCCACACTCGTACAAGCCTCTTGATCTTGATTCAGTAGATGATACTTTTCATGTAACTCCACTGTGTTCTGCTTCTAGTCTGATCCACTGGCTGAAGTTTCATCAGAACATGCTGCATTCTGGGTTTAGAATAAGACATTAGCCCCTTTTACACATACAGTCCTCATTGGTAAATTTCCAGTATGAGATCATGTGTGAACAGGACCTTTTCAAAAATACCGGTAAATTGGTTCTGGCAATTAGTATTAATTACCTGTTTGATTTTAAACCTAAAGTACTATGCGGAGGAAGCAAGATAATTGAATATTTATATGACTGTGTGGTGAACCTATGAACCTAACTCATATTTAGGAAACTATCGCTTTGTGTTGCTGGCCAGATAAAATGACAGAGATAAGTCATTTTGGCTTTATTATTTCCCTTACAGAAATTTCTCTTGAAATTTTATGTTTATTGTCCCCCCAACCATTAGATGAAATTTAAGCCTATGGATGTAGCTTAAATAAGATACAAACCTGACGTGACTGCAGACATATTTTGATCCCTGTGTGTTCAGAGAAAGGGGAAGAGAAGAGTTTTACAGGGTTATTTAGATGCTGATCAGATTCAACAAAAGTAACACAGACATTGATTTTGTGTCTTAAAGGTGCCCTAGAATTGAAAGTTGAATTTATCTTGGCATAGTTAAATAATTAGAGTTCAGTACATGGAAATGACATACAGTGAGTCTCAAACACCATTGTTTCCTCCTTCTTATGTAAATTCGATTTGTGCAAAAGACCTCTGAAGAACAGGCGAATCTCAACATAACACCGACTGTTACGCAACAGTCGGGATCATTAATATGTACGCCCCCAATATTTGCATATGCCAGCCCATGTTCAATGCATTAGACAAGGGCAGAACGTCTGGAGCAGCACAGCTGAATCATCAGACTAGGTAAGCAAGCAAGAACAATAGCGAAAAATGGCAGATGGAGCGATAATAACTGACATGATCCATGATAACATGATATTTTTAGTGATATTTGTAAATTGTCTTCATAAATGTTTCATTAGCATGTTGCTAATGTACTGTTAAATGTGGTTAAAGTTACCATTGTTTTTTGTTACTGTATTCACGGAGACAAGAGAGCCGTCGTTATTTTCATTTTTTAAACACTTGCAGTCTGTAAAATTCATAAACACAACTTCATTCTTTATAAATCTCTCCAACAGTGTGTAATGTTAGCTTTAGCCCCATTAGCCGCTATCAAACTCATTCAGAATCAAATGTAAACATCCAAATAAATACTATACTCACATGATCTGATGCATGCATGCAGTATGCATGACGAACATTTTGTAAAGATCCATTTTGAGGGTTTTATTAGCTGTGTAAACTTTGTTTATGCAATGTATTATAGAGTCGCGAGCTCGGGGGCGGGGAGCGTGAGCATTTAAAGGGGAAGCGCGCTGAATCAGCGCATTTATAATTATGCCCCAAAATGGCAAGTTAAAAAATTTCATAATAAAAAAATCTATGGGGTATTTTGAGCTGAAAATTCACAGACACATTCAGGGGACACCTTAGACTTATATATCTTGTGAAAAAGGGTTCTAGGGCACCTTTAAGGAGAGACAGATGATTGGTCACATGCTGTATTTGGTCATGCTTTTAAAAGATCTCTTAAAGGGTTAGTTCACCCAAAAATGAAAATTTTGTCATTTATTACTTACCCTCATGCCGTTCCACACCCGTAAGACCTTCGTTAATCTTCGGAACACAAATTAAGTTATTTTAGTTGAAATCCGATGGCTCCATGAGGCCTTCATAGGGAACAATGACATTTCCTCTCTCAAGATCCGTAAAGGTACTAAAAACATATTTAAATCAGTTCATGTGAGCACAGTGGTTCAATATTAATATTATAAAGTGACAAGAATATTTTTGGTGCACCAAAAAAACAAAATAACGACTTATTTAGTGATGACCGATTTCAAAACACTGCTTCATGAAGCATCGGAGCATAATGAATCAGCTTGTCGAATCAGCAGTTCGGAGCGCCAAAGTCACGTGATTTCAGCAGTTAGGGCGGTTTGACACGCGATCCGAATCATGATTCGACATGCTGATTGCAGTGATTTTGAAATCGTCCATACGGTGTATAAATAGACCATTACAGAATTGGCCAAAAACATGAAAACAACCCACACAGATCTCGCGACCAAAGGCGAACCTAAAAAACATTTAAGTATTTATAGAAATAGTTCATATTTTAATTTAAGAAATGACTGAATAAAACAGACAATTTAAAATCAAGGTAAAATAAATAAATAAAAAAATCAAACATGAAACATCTTACAAACAAACAGAATATTTAGTGTGAAATCACTGAAAAACTGGACATATTTTAACTTTACTGTTAAAATGTATGCTGACTAATATGGACAGAGGCATAAGCATTTGTGATATTGATCACATTATGATGTAATGATTTATTCAAATGATTATATCAGGAATAAGATATTTCTTCAAACACTTACAGCCCATTTGTGTTCCGCATGTATAGTCAAAACTGTAGTTTGTTATGGTGAGAAACAATGGTAAAACTGCCACAATGAAAAACACTAAAAAGCAGAAGAGGAATTATTAATATTAATACAGATACTGAGCTTTACTGACAGACACATTTACAGATTGTCATGTTTAGATGTGTTAATCAAGTTAAAGTGATTAACTAATGAGAGACAAAGACATCTATATACAGAAGAAAATACATAAAAAAAATTAAACACATTTTCAACATTTTTTCCAAAAGCACAACTTGTGTCAGTATATAAACATGACAAAAAGTCATGATTAAAGTTAATGCATGATTACAGTTCTTGCATTACACGTAAATAAACACAAATGTTTCTCATGTTGACCTTACCTCCTCTAGTCGTTCCAAAGGTGTAGTACAGGAGGATAAATTGAAATGAAGGCAGAATATTACAGCTTATACCTGCCACAGCACTGAACATTTCAAATCCCTTTTCACATAATATCCCAACAAATTTAGCACATACTGTTTAAAAAAAAAAAACAGTTTTGATTAGATCATTAATCATCAGAGAATAGTTTCAGTATGCCTTTAACTCTGTGTAAATCTTATAACAAAATACACATAGCACTCAAATTCAAAGTATACATTTGAAAGGAAAATATGTGTGCAAAACAATATATGCAATAGGTTTTAAAGGGTTAGCTCACCCAAAAATGAAAATTACTCATGTTGTTCCACCCCTGTAAGCCCTTCGTTCATATTTGAAATACAAATTAGGATATTTTTGATGAAATCTGATGGCTCAGTGAGGCCTCCATTGACAGCAAGTTAATTAACACATTCAGATGCCCAGAAAAGACATATTTAAAACAGTTCATGTGACTACAGTGGTTCAACCTTAATGTTATGAAGTGACGAGAATACTTTTTGTGCACCAAAAAAATAAAATGACGATTTTATTCAACAATATCTAGTGATGGGCGATTTCAAAACACTGCTTCATGAAGCTTCGAAGCTTTGCGAATCTTTTGTGTTGAATCAGTGGTTCGGAGCGCATATCAAACTGCCACACCCCCCAGTGGTGAACCATTGAAATTTCGAGCTGTTTCGAAACACTAATGACACAACGAAGCCTCGTTTACTGAAATCACGTGACTTTGGCAGTTTGATACAAGGTTGAACCACTGTAGTCACATGAACTGTTTTAAATATGTCTTTAGTAGCTTTCTGGGCATCTGAAAGAGTTAATTATATTTCTGGCAATGCAGGCCTCACTGAGCCATCGGATTTTAACAAAAATATCTTAATTTGTGTTCAGAAGATGAACAAAGGGCTTCCGGGTGTGAAACGACATGAGGATGAGTAATTAATGACATTATTTTCACTAACCCTTTTTAAGCATCAGTGAATGTTTGCATCTTTTGAAGTTTCTCTTCAGTTTGAAACAGTAAATCTCAAAATCATACAGTCATTGCTGGAAAGAGTTTAAATATGCAAAAGATGCTGAAAACCAAAGAATATGCAGGACCTGAATGATTTTCCAGGAAAAATTGGGCAGTTTAACTGTTCAGGACAATCAAGAGACTCATGAACAACTATCAAAAAAATGTAACACATACTTACAGGAAAAAATATAGTAGAGGTATAACAGGAGCACAATTACGAACAGGACTGTTACCATGTAACCGTCTAGTCCTGTATAATTCAGACCTTTGTCCAAAACATATTTAAAAATGACTGGAAGAAATAAAAAGATAAAAAGTAATAATTACCAAGCCTCAAAACATAAATACACTTCAAATGAATTACAAAAAAACCTTCACTGTCATTGAACAGATGCTGCTCATGCACATTACAAAACATTAGTTCTTTCAAACTAAAATAAAGCTTTTAATGTGCATTTTTATGTGTTTATGATCATGACTGCTGAGTGACATTTGTATTTGTTTACCTGCAAAAAAAACAGCTGAGAAAACAGTATATTGTGTTCTGTGAGTGTAACGCTGAATCCATAATCCAATGCTGCCTGTCAAACAGAAAAGATGAAATGATTGTAGTCACAATATCATATACAACACAACACAAATCACAAACATATCATTTAATGGAATAAAATAGTTAAGCCTGTCTGTCCATAAACGAATCACACCTGTAAAATCATGAGCATATGGAGCTGCATAAAGCAACATGAGAGGTCTCAGAAGATAATGAACACAACAGAAGACTGTCTCATTCAGAGATCCTGAAACAAAGCCAGATATTAATGTTAATTACTGCAAATATTTAAAATGACTTAAAGTGCACTGATAAACAATCAGAAGTGAAACACTTACCTTCAGAAACACCCCAGAGGACAAAAGCAAGAAACATCAGAATGTTTGGACAGAAGACTAGAAACATCTGAAGATGAACGACTTTGTATGCAGAGAAATGACAAAATAATTAGTAAAAGCACTGCAGACATTATGTATGCATTAGCACAGAGGTTCTCAAGTCTTTGGAACTAAAGCCCCACCAAGCCTCCCCTATCATATATCCCCAATTATATTTTTACAAAGAAGCGCAGTTCACAGTTAAATGTTGAACAGCGCAAGCCTGACAACATCCTCCACCTTGAGACGATTTCGATACTTGGTTTTCAGGGCAGTCAGTTTTGAAAACCCGGCTGATACACAGATATGTTGAGGTGCATGGGAGATGTAATTTTAGGGAATTAATTTAATTTTTGGCATCATTACTCCAGTCTTCAGTGTCACATGATCCTTCAGAAATCATATTTATCAATATTGTTAAAAATGCTGTGAATGAAAATGTTTTATCCGTCAAAGAATCCTGAAAAAAGTATCATAACAGGTTATAAAAAATATTAAGCAGCACAACTGTTTCCAACATTGATGATAAATCAGCATATTAAAATGATTTCTGAAGGATCATGTGACACTGAAGACAGGAGTAATGATGCTGAAGATTCAGCTTTGCACGATGCATCACAGAAAAATAAATGTTATTACTGTGATGAAGTATACCATTAATTATGAAATAATATACCATTAATTATTCCTGATGACAAACACATACCGTTATCAGGTGATCTGCAGTAGATCAGACAGCAGAGCAGAAGTGCAGATCCAGAAATACAGAGAATCAACACCATTATGTGTGAAACAGAGAAACCTGTGAAGCACAGACAATAGTTACTGAACATAAGAGTTATCAGGTGCATTGTCAAATAGTGAATATAGTTTATTAGTGCAAATATAAGCCCCAATGACTGTATTTTTCACAACCACTTATCAGTTACTCACCCAGTTGCTCCAGTACTACAGTTGCATTGGCTGAAAGTCCTCCAGCAAACACTTGACACATGTAAACTCCTTTATCCTTAGTTCTGACACTCTTCAGTCTGAGAGAGAAGTTTCCTTTGGGGATTTCATAAGTGAAGAACTCAACTCTGTCTCTGTATCGCTCATCTGATGAATCTGATAAAGTCTTGTTGTTTTGATACAGCAGAACCAGAATATCATCTGTTTTCTTCCATGAAACCTCTTCAATGTGTTCAGGTGTGATGTGAGAGTCGACAGAGCAGCTCAGAGTGACGTCCTCTCCCACAGACGCAAATATGGAACGACTTGATCCTGATACTAGAAGAGGACCAGAGTGACTTTTCACAGTGAAGCCTAAAAACAAACAGAAAGAGAGAAAATAAAGCTTGTTTTGTAGTTATTTTAATGCAATCATATTCTAACAGAGATCATTATAATCATTCTTATTGAAATGAACAAGTATTTATGTCGGAGAGACAAGCTGCTAGAGACAAGCTGCTCTCGCTTTCTTTAAAAAAAAATGTTTAAAATCTTCTCAAACAAGGTAACCAGGAAATATAATCTGAGTAAAACAAAATGTATCACAGTAATAGCAACATCCGAAACTGATTAAACCGACCACAGTTGTGTTTGCTGTTCGTGTTTGCTGAAACCTACATTATGACAAAAGCAAAATCTGGTTTAACCACCTGCATGCGAGAAACACAATGAACGGAAACTAAAGAAAATCTTCATAAATATCAGAAACAAGTATGAATCAGAATAAGAGCTGTGGATCGAAATCATCTATTAATTCAGCCAACAAAACTAATGAAGCTGAACACATCAAGAAGAAACATGCTAAAAATGTTACGGGTAAAGCAGGAGAGATTTATCTAAAGCTGCTTTTAATATTTACTGATTATAACACAACACACGTTGATTTTTAAAAGCTTGAAGCAGGAACAAGCTTTTCCTTCACCATCGTCCAAATCAAACATTCAGAAAAGAAAATGTATGTAGTTGTGGCAACCGGAAAAGTGAAAGGTGCCTATACGTCGCCACAACGTAACTTTGTGACGTTGCCAGTTAGTAACTGCGACGTCGTGGCAACGTTGTGTATCAATAGTTGTGTGTTGGTCATCAGTTGGTAATTCTTATATTTATTTATTTTTCTATGGGCGGACATGCAGTAGTTTAACCTAATTTATGTCCTCATTTGCCCAAACTAATTTAAAGGCTATTCCAACAGCTGTGAACGATGAATGCAGACTCGAAATGAATTCAATTCATTTATTTTGAAAAGCACACAGAACATGAACAAAACTCCAAATAAAAATAAAATACACTCAAACTATAAATAAAAATATAGCCTACAGCGAAACATAAAATAAAAGCATTCAAGACGTTTTGCTCTCAGTATCATTAAAAACATATGCTATGCTAACGTAACATTTTGCTAACATATATTTCAGACGATCAAGGAAAGATACCATATAATCACAGAGGTAAAAATATTAACAAAAGTACTTAAAGTAGACTGTGGGTAATGTTACTTAACCAATCTGACGCAGTTGTTGAACGTGTTTATTTGGATGATTACATTTGATTCTGAATGAGTTTGAGGTTTTGCTACGTGGCTAAAGCTAACATTACACACTGTTGGAGAGATTTATAAAGAATGAAGTTGTGTTTATGAATTTTACAGACTGCAAGTGTTTAATAATGAAAATAACGACAGCTCGTCTCCATGAATACAGTAAGAAACGATGGTAACTTTAACCACATTTAACAGTACATTAGCAACATGCTAACGAAACATTTAGAGAGACAATTTACAAATATCACTAAAAATATCATGTTATCATGGATCATGTCAGTTATTATTGCTCCATCTGCCATTTTTCGCTATTGTTCTTGCTTGCTTACCTAGTCTGATGATTCAGCTGTGCACAGATCCAGACGTTAAAACTGGCTGCCCTTGTGTAATGGCTTGAACATGAGCTGGCATATGCAAATATTGGGGGCGTACATATTAACTGTTACGTAACAGTCAGTGTTATGTTGAGATTCGCCTGTTCTTCGGAGGTCTTTTAAACAAATGAGATTTACATAAGAAGGAGGAAACAATGGAGTTTGAGACTCACTGTATGTCATTTCCATGTACTGAACTCTTGTTATTTAACTATGCTGAGATAAATTCAATATTAAATTCTAGGGTACCTTTAAGCCATTTCTGTAAAAGCAGGGGATATTGACACAAGAGCTAACATTACAACAAAAACATATCTTGGATTTGTGAAACCAATATTACTCACATGTGGAGCAGAAATAATGCAACCTCTGCATAATGTAATGGGATGCGAGACAAACGAAACAATCAAATTACATGGTTTTACACCATCTCAATTCCCAAAGATGGTTTCTGTCAATTTAAGCTGTTTTTTTTATCATGCTGATGTTATCTAAAGTGTTCATTCTTTAAATAAATTTGGTTTTAGTTCGATATTTGATGCTATAAAAACGTGGGTTTTGACGTCATGATTGACAGCTGAGATTGACAGCTTCTCTGAGCAATTTAGTCACCAAAGCACCAATAGACTTTTTTCTGGATCTTTGGGAGGAGATTGGAGCTTTAACTTTAATTTCTACATTTCCATAACGCTTTATTTCACACCGACCCAATGATTTGTTCTGCAGTGAAATATATTATGCAGGAGTGTGATTTTGTGGCTCCACTTCGTGCTCACTATTGCGCAGACTCTGGCTCCAAGTTAACTTCTGCGCAGACTCAAGACTCAAGATGTCAGCGCCATATTGGAACACTAGCGGCTTCACTTACTACAATGGAAGAGAGTGAAGGTGCATTGCCCATTTTTTTTTTAGTCTATGGTCTCATCTCATGTGCTTTCTTTTCCACAAGCAGCTGCATAGTAAACAAACCTGAGGTAAAGTAAAATAAAAACTGAGAGCTGCTTCTCAACACTTTTATTTTATCATGCCTATTCATACAAGAGAATATGCAAATGTAACTTTTCACCATAACAATTCATAAATACTTTAGTTTGTATAATAACAAAATTTATGAATACTTAAAACGCATTCGTAAGTGCCCTTCGAACTGAACATGTTCGCTCCCTACCGACTGGAATCACACTTAAGATGGCAAAATACCCTGCAAAGTCCACTTTGCAGTCCACTTATGGTCAAATGGATCACACCTTCTCTGTCCTCCCCCATCATGAGTGGACATGCCCCCTACTGCTGATTGGCTACAAGTGTGTTGTGCTGCTCGGTCTGATCCACTTTCAACAGTGTTCCTCCGAAATCGCTTACTGCTCCTTTAAACTGCATTACTGCAGGGTGAGAATGGCGAAGATGAGCTCTGAGACTCGTGTTCCATTTAAATCTCTTCTCACACAGATGACACGTGTAACGCATCTCTTCAGTGTGAATTCTCATGTGACTATTAAATCCTTGTATACAGGTGAAACTCTTTCCACAATGAGAGCAGCTGAAAGGCTTTTTCCCAGCATGAATTAACATGTGATTCTCAAGGCTTTCTTTACGTGTGAAAGTGTTTCCACACTGAGGGCAGGTGAAAGGCTTTTCTGAAGTGTGTTTTACCAAATGATCCTTAAGGTGTCCTTTACATCTAAAACTCTTTCCACAGTGAGAACAGGAATAAGGCTTTACTCCAGCATGAATTAACATGTGATTCTTCAGGCTTCCTTTCCGTGTGAAAGAGTTTCCACACTGAGGGCAGGTAAAAGGCTTTTCTGAAGCGTGAATTACCAAATGATCCTTAAGGTGTCCTTTCTGTGTAAAACCCTTGCCACATTGGGAGCAGACAAAGGGTTTTATTCCGGTGTGAATTAACATGTGACTCTTAAGGCTTCCTTTACATGTGAAAGTGTTTCCACACTGAGAGCAGGCAAAAGACTTTTCTGAAGTGTGAATTAGCAAATGATCATTAAGTTGTCTTTTCTGTGTAAAACTCTTTCCACACTGAGAGCAGCTGAAAGGCTTTATTCCAGCATGAGTTAACATGTGATTCTCAAGGTATCCTTTACGTGTGAAAGTCTTTTCACACTGAGGGCAGCTGAAAGGCTTTTCTGAAGTGTGAATTAGCACATGCTCATTAAGTTGTCTTTTCTGTGTAAAACACTTTCCACAATGAGAGCAGGTAAAAGGCTTTAATCCAGTGTGAATTTTCATGTGATTCTTTAGGATTCCTTTACGTGCAAAAGAGTTTCCACACTGAAAGCAGGCGAAAGGCTTTTTTCCAGTATGAATTAACATGTGATTCATAAGGCTTTCTTTACGTGTGAAGGTGTTTCCACACTGAGAGCAGGTGAAAGGCTTTTTTCCAGTATGAATTAACATGTGCTTCTTAAGGTTTTCTTTACGTCTGAAAGTGTTTCCACACTGAGAGCAGGTGAAAGGCTTTATTCCAGTGTGCATTCTCATGTGATTCCTAAGGACTCCTTTACGTGAAAAAGTTTTTCCACACTGAGAACAGGTGAAAGGCTTTTTTCCAGTATGAATTAACATGTGATTCTTAAGGCTGTCCTTACGTGTGAAAGTGTTTCCACACTGAGAGCAGGTGAAAGGCCTTTTTCCAGTATGAATTAACATGTGATTCAAAAGGCTTCCTTTACGTGTGAAAGTATTTTCACACTGAGAACAGGTGAATAGCTTTTTGACTTCTGTTATTTGAATGCTGCTTTGTGAGCAACTGTTTTCAGTTTTGGAAGAACTTAATGGTTTTTCTCCAACGGTGAAATCATGAGCTTTCTGAAGCTGATATTTCTCCTCCACTTCATTCAGATCTTCTCTTTCCTCTTTCACTTTCACCAGGCCTAAAATGAAAACATTAAAATTATGAAAATCAATTGGGACAAATGGAAATAAAAGGAAAATATAGCTGCAAGCAGCGATGACGGGACCAAGCTCCGGAACCACCGCCACCCCAGTGGGTTAAGGAAACCTGTGCATGGCGGGCAACATACAATCTTAATTTAATTTAAATTAAACAACGATTTTACATATGAGACTCTTCCTGTTTCCTTTTTTGTCACTAATATAATCCCTTGCCATGACAACACTGCTCAAGATATTCTACAATTGTTCACAATTTAGTATCTTCAGTGTTTTTTTCATGTTGACTGGGTTTGGTGCAGATTGCATGAATCCACTATGAGGAGTAGTTAAAAACTCTAAGCCTGATTTTTCAAAAAAATATTATAAAAGTTTGACGTGTTGCCATGGCAACAGTATATATGATATCAAGAATCCTTTCACAGGTCGACATCTGCCATGTCTTGACATTATTCTGGTGAAGTTTTAAGTGAATTGGGTAAAAATAAGAGGGTGATTTCAAAGCATTTTAAGGTGACACTCCCTGTTGCCAGTTGGTGGTGCTATGACTTTGACTAACAGACACATCCATGTGATCGGCCTCCTACAATGAACAATTCATCATAAATACATTGCCTCGCCACAGCCAAACCATTTGAGATATCCAATTAAGGCTGAGCAATTTTATCGATTCTGCGATATAAATCGATATTTTTTTCCCTAAGAAAGTATCGATTTTTAAGCCGCGAGTATCGATACATAAGTCCCATTCAAATCCCCCGTGTTTACCCCCGTTCACGTTGCAGGAAGAGCGATTTGGTCAGCCAGCCGCTAGTGTCGCTGTAGATCAAGTTACCTGTACTACTAACTTTACACAGACGCCGACGTCTACGTCTTCCTGTTTACGCAGTCAGAGCGAGGAGATTCAAGAAAATGGCGGCGAATATAAATCCAGCACCTTCATGCTTAAAAGCAGATGTGTGGGAGCACTTTGGATTTAAAAAGAAGAAAGAAAGCGACGATTTAGACAAAAGCATCGCGGTTTGCAAGCTGTGTGACACGAACGTGAAATACTCTGGAAATACCACCAACCTACGAGCCCACCTAAAACGTCACCACCTGAGTGGGGAATCACAGAAAAAGATCCAGTAATCGTCACTGACAATGCGTCAAATATGACAATCGCAGCTGAGAAGGCAGCATTCACACTTCATGTCAAATGCTATGCTCACACACTAAATCTAGCTGCACAACGCGCCCTCAAAATCTCAGCAGTCGCACGCCTGCTGGGAAGGGTGAGACACATTGTGAATTTCTTCAGACGGAGCACCACAGCCAACCACATGCTGAAAGAGAAACAGAGGCTTCTACGACTACCAGAGCACAAGCTGATGACGGATGTGGTTACCAGGTTAGTGTGTGGATACTTTTCAATAGTATATTTTGTTTTTTATTACTAATTTGTTTTGCCATTTATGTAAAGCAGCATTCTGTGCATCCATGCTGTGAAGTGCGCTATAGGTCTATAAATAAAGTATATTTTTCTTTTATTTAACTACAGGTGGAATAGTGCACATGACATGTTAGAAAGATTCCTAGAGCAACAACCGGCCATCTGCGCAGCCCTGCTCTCCAGTGAAGTCAGGAAGACAGAGAAGGATCTGTGCACACTGACTGAGTCAGACATGACAACAGCTGAAGAAGTAGTCAGCGCGCTGAAGCCCATGAAGGAGGCTACACAGTACATGTCCAAGGAGAAGACCCCCACACTGTCAGTCGTCGCACCCCTCGAGGACACACTGATCAGCGGACTGAAACCGATCGAAGGTGAATCTGCAGTCATAAAAGAGATGAAGGCTGCCATGGCTGGGGATCTTCAGAAGAGGTACATTGACCTCAAGGCAACTCTCCATGCATGTTCAGCGATGGATCCAAGATTCAAAAGTCTTCCCTTCGTGACTGAAAATTAAAGAGAGGAAGTTTATGATGGACTGATTGTAGAGGCTGCAAGACTGAGCATGCAGCCATCAGAGGTAAGGCAGATGGTACTGCTAGGTTTTACCTTTGGCCTTGCATTCAACTTTAAATCCGTATCCGTCATCTGCTGGCGAGAGTAAGCATAGGCCTAAATAATGCATTGTTCAAAGTTTAAAAGACAAATCCTACAACGTTAACAGTTTAAAATGGATAAATATTAAATAGTTTATAAAGCATAAATACTATAATGTTAACAGGTTTAAAGGCATATATTAAATATATAATTAAAAGGTTTATACAATAAAAGCTCATGAATTTAATTTCATGTTGACTTATTTAATTTAGTCACTTTGGAGTGTGGATGAAGAGTGGACAGCAAATGCTTGTGCTGATGATGAGGGGATGGCATCTAAAGAAGAAGAAGAAGCTGTAGATGAAGGAGAGCAATTCATGGAAGAAGAAAGCAATCATGGTCAGTATCACCCATTGTTTTCCAGTGAAGTGCACTGTGTTGTCTGAACCTCTGTGTAGGCATTATGGAATGTACTATAAGTAATGCGTTTTTGTTTTTATTGTTTATTTATTTAAAGGTCAGCGTCTTCCACCCAGGAATCCAAGGCCGTCTTGTCCACTGGCTGCCCTTCTTGGAGAACGATACGGTGGTGGTGCAGCACGACCCAAGACAAATACCCAAGAGAATGAGGCCAAGGAGCAGATGACCCGCTACAAGGAGGCAGATCTCCTGGAAGTGAAAGAAGATCCACTGGTCTGGTGGAAGGAGCACCAGTATCAGTATCCACTCTTGTCACAACTTGCTAAAAGGTACCTCTGTATCCCTGGCACTAGCGTTTCATCAGAAAGGGTCTTTTCCACCGCCAGAGACATCATCACTGCTCGGAGAAGTGCACTTCGCCCAGAGCATGTTGATCAGATTCTATTCCTGAACAAAAATCTGAAGACAATGTAGATCACTTGGTCTGCAGTTATGTGGAGAGGAGATTTTCTGTTTACTAGTGTTCACTTAAGTCCTTAAGATACTCTGCTAAGATGGGTACAATTTTAAGTTGGCTTAAATGTTGCTCCTGTGGACTTGAATTATTGGCTGCCATGGTTTATTTTTCTTTTCTGTGGCTAGACTGGCTACCTCACATACTTGTAGGCCTAAAGGCCTTAAACTGCTCGGCTAAGACGGGTACGTTTTAAGTTAAATGTTGTTCTTAATAGTGACTTGTATTAGTGGATGGTACAGAAGCCATGGTACTATGTTTACTTACCTGGTGGCTAGACTGGCTACATCATATGTTCAGTGTCAAGCTAAAAAGCTGTCAAAGAAACTGTTCAGAACAGGCCACTTGCTGCACTTTTGAAAACTCCATTGTTAATTGCAATACTGCACTTTATTTACTTTTCAAATGCTTGTAAGCTACAGTTTGCACTGTTTCAATAAATGGAAATAATTTTCTCAACACATCTTTGATTCATTTTGTCCAGCACTTGCACATATATTGTTTTTAGTTTTTAGTTCAGTTAATTCAATCCAAGTAAATGGAACACTCACAAGATGTCACCAAAATCACTCTGTCCCCAATCTTTCAGAAAATGATGTAAGTGTATCGATTTATATCGAATTGTATCGAATGATATATATCATATCGTGAGCTGAATATCGTGAGTATCGTATCGTATCGTGAGATTAGTGTATCGCTACAGCCCTATATCCAATATCTGTCCACAATGTAGCATCCTTAATGTCTTGACTTCATGTTGAAAAGTTTGGTGTCAATTGTATGACAGCCTTTGGAGCAGTAAAAATGTGAGAACTTGGTTTAAAAAAAATAAATAAATAAATAAAATCTGCATTCAAACCAAAATAGCTGACTTCCTGTTGGTCAGAACTAATGACTAAATTGAAAGTTGTGAGAACAATATATGTACCGAGTTTGGTGACTGTAGGTAAAACTAAAGGCCCTGATATACTTCAAACAAAGTTCTTTTTCGTTTTTCATTTATGGGTAAAACAAAGTTCGAATTACGTGAGCAGCGATATACTGTAATCGAGCATCTGACACCGCCCACACTGCTGAGAGCAGCATTTAGATGAATATGTAAATATGGGCTGTACACTTTCTTCTCAGTAACAAAAACAGCTTATGCTTTTTATAGAAAGCATAAGAAAAGCATCTGACCATAACAACATTAGTATGTTAACATGAGCTCTGCAAATTAGCACTCCAGTCCCGTCACGTTTATTTACATAGGATTTTATTCAATAGATTTCTTAAAAGCTTTACAGTAAAAAACAGTGTCATTGCCTCATTTCATCAGAAGCACAACTTCAATTTGTACTATAAAGTGGCTATCCAGCCACAGTGTGTTCATGTTTTCACCCACAGAAATCTTATCTAAACGAACGCAACAGACGAAATGAGTCAGAAGAGTTCCATGCGAAAGAAGGCAGAGTCTTGGCGTTATCGCGTTACGTTATCGTCACTGACCAAAGGTAGTACGAAGGTGTTTTGCAGCTGGAGTTCACTTTGGCAAGTCGTTTCGAACTCCCAAAACAAACACAAAATTAACTTCTTTTTGGCCTGATTTTGTTCAGAATGACGACGCATCAGTTGAATTCTTCGATTTAATTTGAAGTATATTGGGGCCTAAACCCCCAACTTTAGACAACAGTTAGTGCTATACAGTCCCCCCCTCCACAGCCATTTCTAAGGCTTTGTCCATGTCTTCTGGCTAGAAACTCTGATGTGTGTGTCAAATTTCATGCAATTTTAAGCATGCTAAGTGCTTTAGAATCCCCCATAAAGAATATTAAAATTTTATGTGTTGCCATGACAACCGTATTCAAGATATCAAGAATCCTTTTACAGGTGTGCATCTGCTGTGTCTTGACATTATTCTGACGCTTTTAAGACTGAAGCAAAATAAGAGGGCGATTTCAAAGCATTTTGAAAGTGACACTTCCTGCGGCCAGTTGGTAGCACTATGACTTTGACTCACAATCACATCCATGTGACTGGCCTCCTACAACGAACATACAGCTGAAGTTTCATCCAAATCAGTCAATGTATTCAGAAGCTATAACACTGCCCGTTTCCCTTTTCTTGCCATAAATTTGTTTCAACACCATGGCCATACCGTTCGAGATATGAAAAATTTGCTCACAATTTAACATCCTCAATGTCTTGATTTCATGTTGACTGTTTGGATGAATTCCCTAGGAGGAGTATACCAAATTCCAGAGCATGCATTTTCCAAACAACCCTAAATTGCCGACCTTCTGTTGAGTGTTGCTATGGCCTTCGCCCTTTCAGGGCTTGGGCCCTAATAATCTTTAGAAAAACAATAGGGCCTTCACCTTTCAGGGCTTGGGTACTAATTAGGATACGTTTACATGACAACAATGTAACAAAAACAAACATTTTTCTTTTGCGTTTTTGAAAAGTTTCACATATAGACAACATCAAAAGAATCCCTGTTTAAACAAATGTGCAAAAATGACTAAAAATGCTATTACCATGCTAGTCCATTAGTTTGGCAATGTCAACATGCTAGAAACACTGCTAATGCTAATCACTGATCCATCCATAGACTCTTAAATATTTGCCCATTAAAATCCAAACAGCAACTTCTTTGACTTCTTATATTTATATATTAGGGGTGTAATGGTTCACAATATGAGCTCCCTCTGTTGCTCTGGCTGAAAGGATAACAGTTCGAGAGATCGCTCAAATGTCCTCAGATTGCAATCATTGTAAAAATTGGAAAATTAATAGAAATGCTCAGAAAAGTGACGTAAACATAGGGTATGTTATAAATATATTTCTAAATGTGTAAGCCTTTGGACTTAAAAGCCTTAATAGAGTTGTTTTGTGCATTCTTGTGATCGTAAATAAATGGAAGCAGGTGCAACTGAATAGGTATGTGTTCTCTTTTTATGTCAATATAAATATCAGTTAGATTCAGCTTGACTGATGTGCACTCCTGACATTAATAAATTACTAACTGCATTCTTCTTTAAACTGTAATGTTGACATGCATTCTCTGTAAAGCTGCTTTGAAACTATATGTATTGTGAAAAGCGCTATACAAATAAATGTGAATTGAATTGAATTGAATTACTGTTATATGGAAGTAAATTAATGCCAAATGTTTTTGAAATAAAAAGCTTGTTGAATTGCTCCAACTGAAAAAAAATATGCATTACATTAGCTGTACTTGCATTTAGATGCACTGTATTTTTAAGGCTTGCATTTTTAAGGCTTGCATTTTTATGGGATGAAATTCAACACAGTCGTATATTTAAGCTGTGAATATTTCAATTAAAAATATTTCACACACATTTTCATTATTAAAAATTAAATAATTCATATTCAGATTTAAAATTTCACTTCCAAGATATTTATTCTGTTTAAAAATACAACCTATAAAATTCGACTAGCAATTTTCAGTCCATTTTATTTCACTTTACAAATTCGCTTCCACAAATTCAGTGGCTCAAATTCGGCAGAAAATTCAACATTTCACATCCGGGAACTGCAGGAAGAGCAGTAGAGTGCCGATGCATCATCTCTATCTGCTGTTAGTCTTCTTCACCAGCAGGTGCCGCTAGCGGCTGTTTAGGAAGACCAAAGCAACGCTAGTAAGTCATTCATTCATAAAAACGGATTTACAGAATTAGAGCAAGCGGTAAGTGAATGTGTGATGATTATCAGGGCCAGTATAAATGCAGAAAAGCTGATAAAGACACAAAAGCTGCATTTATGTTTAATTCAGTGTCTTTACACTTACTTTCCCTGTGTAGCTACAGCTTTCTCTACAGTGAACAAGATAACGTTATTGCCCGATGCTGGTGTATAGATCAAGCGTTAAATCTGAGATAGACATATATTTCTCTCTGTTGTTTAGTTTCCTTAACTTTGTATCGCAGCGCTGTGTTGTAATACTAGGGCTTCCCTCATCCGTCATAGCTGCCATCAGGACATATAAACTCTTAACACAGCTTAATGGACTCGTACAGTGATATAAAAGACCAAACTCGCACCTCATTTGTGATGTAGGTTAGACTATATAGGCTCCAAGAAAGCAGATACTGGCATAAAGTTGATTTGACGCTGAACGTTTGATTATGATATTCGCAAATTTAGGGACCGTCTCTAAAGTTACGACATTCTGTATTCACGTTTCTACCTTCTACCAAACTCTTGTAGACACACATGCACATATACATATTCAAACACACCTCACTCAAAGTACATGCATATATACTATTTCTTTTTTTTTTTTTTTTTTTTTTTTACACGTTCATCACACAATTTTTTTTACTTTGTTCATTTTTTATTTTACCTGATCATAGATTATCCTGCTTATACAAATTTTAAATAAAATTTAGAAATAAAATTAACTAAGTAGAACTAATTGTGTGATGAATGTGTAAAAAAAAGAAAAAGTATATGTGCATGTACTTTGAGTTGAGTGTGTTTGAATATGTGTGTGTGTGTGTGTGTGTGTGTGTGTGTGTGTGTGTGTGTGTGTGTGTGTGTGTGTGTGTGTGTTTGAGAGAGAGAGAGAGAAGGGTGCATCACTCTTCGACCTGGCACCTATAGATGAACACTTCACAGGTAGTTTTGGTGATTGTAAATCATTCTCATCAAATGCTATTGAGCTTTAAATTATGGCATTTTTTTGTATGATCCAATACAGTAGTGAAATACATAGCAATCTTTACATATTACTTGACAGTTTATTTGGAAACACTTTACAGTAAGGTTCATAATGTATTAACTAATGTGAACTATCCATGAGCAACACATTTGTTGTTGTATTTGTTAATCTTTGTTAACGTTAATAAAAATACAGCAGTTCATTGTTCATGTTACTTCACTGTGCATTAACTAAAGTTGACAAATACAACTCTTGATTTTAATAATGTATCAGTAAATGCTGGAATTAACATTAACAAAGATTAGTAAGTGCTGTAGAAGTGCAGTTCATTGTTCGTTCATATCAACTATTTAATATAAAGTGTTACCTTTTATTTTAATAAACATCAAAAATCTAAAAGGTTTGCATTATACCTGACACCTAGATGAACAATTTACAGTTGGTTTTGTGACTAAGTCATTCTCTTTAAATGCTATTGAAGGTAGAAACGTGAATACAGAATGTTGTAACTTTAGAGACAGTCCCTAAATTTGCGAATATCATAATCAAACGTTCAGCGTCAAATCAACTTAATGCCAGTATCTGCTTTCTTGGAGCCTATATAGTCTAACCTACATCACAAATGAGGTGCGAGTTTTGTCTTTTATATCACTGTACGAGTCCATTAAGCTGTGTTAAGAGTTTATATGTCCTGATGGCAGCTATGACGGATGAGGGAAGCATAGGCGCCGATCCCGTGGGTGCTCGGGGGCTGGAGCACCCACGGAAATGGTCGAGCACCCACGGAAATATACGAGATATTCTCCATTGATTTTAACCAATAGAAAATCAATTGGAGCTTTCAGACACTATCCAAACCCTTTTTTATAGTTTAATAAGACCGTTTATATGGGAATATTTTAATGGCAAACGTCGAGAGCGCATCCAAGTGATGCGCGAGCACAAATGGCTCTTCTCTCGATCAGATACATGAGCGCGCTCAAACACTCCTTGCATCAGATATCAGCGAGAGCATGACTCGCGACAACGCTCGTGAAAAGAATGTGCTTTTTGGGTCGAAATTGTCATATTGCTGCACAGATATAATGCAAATAAAACATCAAGTTGACGTTGATTTGAGTTAAATAAGAAGCGAACTAGCGCTGAAACGTGTTGTTTTTGAAATCATGCGTGGCTCGCTCGTGTAAGTTAGTCTTCTGACATACGCGTCAATCTATCGCTTGACTCTTCTTTCCAGGGAAATCATTAACAAAATGCACACAGACATGTCCCTGCTCTTGATATACAAACATTAATTAACTTCTTTGAACTTTATGAGAGAAAAAAAAAACGATATGAGGGTAGATTCGAACCACTGATAATTAGAGCACGGCTGGACCTCTGACTGTATTAACAACATTTCTACCACTACACTATTAGGGAACACGAAAAGTAAGTGCGGATTTATCTGTAATATAATATGAATGTAATGGGGGGGGAGGGCACTGGGCACCCACCGGCAGAAACATAAATCGGCGCCTATGGAGGGAAGCCCTAGTATTACAACACAGCGCTGCGATATAAAGTTAAGGAAACTAAACAACAGAGAGAAATATATGTCTATCTCAGATTTAACGTTTGATCTATACACCAGCATCGGGCAATAACGTTATCTTGTTCACTGGAGAGAAAGCTGTAGCTACACTGGGAAAGTAAGCGTAAATACACTGAATTAAACATAAATGCAGCTTTTGTGTCTTTATCAGCTTTTCTGCATTTATACTGGCCCTGATAATCATCACACATTCACTTACCGCTTGCTCTAATTCTGTAAATCCGTTTTTATGAATGAATGATGACTTACTAGCGTTGCTTTGGTCTTCCTAAACAGCCGCTAGCGGCACCTGCTGGTGAAGAAGACTAACAGCAGATAGAGATGATGCATCGGCACTCTACTGCTCTTCCTGCAGTTCCCGGATGTGAAATGTTGAATTTTCTGCCGAATTTGAGCCACTGAATTTGTGGAAGCGAATTTGTAAAGCGAAATAAAATGGACTGAGAATTGCTAGTCGAATTTTATAGGTTGTATTTTTAAACAGAATGAATATTTTGGAAGTGAAATCTAAAAGGTGAATATGAATTATTGAATTTTTAATAATGAAAATGTGTGTGAAATATTTTTAATTGAAATATTCACAGCCTAAATATACGACCATGTTGAATTTCAGCCCATAAAAATGCAAGCCTTAAAAATACAGTGCATCTAAATGCAAGTACAGCTAATGTAATGCATATTTTTTTCAAATAGTGCAATTCAACAAGCTTTTTATTTCAAAAACATTTGGCATTATTTTACTTCCATACTGTTACTTTAACATTTTTTATTGTAAAACATTTTTAAAATATTGATGTTGGAATAATATACTGCAACATAATATATTGCGTTGATCACAAGATATTACTCAGGGAATGATGTAACATCTATTTAAAAATTAATAACAATTTATTCAACTATATTTTATGCTATCACCACGAAATATGAACCAGATGCAGCTTACATGTAGGAGAGCATCACCAAAAAATAATTTTTTATCTGATCTTATTGCGTTCCTGAGTTATTCCATGTCAAATAATAAAAAAAAGAAAAATTATTTTAAAAAATCATATATATTTTTTGTCTTTTATCAGCTGTTTCTCAGCATGAAAATGTCCAAATGTAATGTAATTTATATTTTCTGAAAATTTAAGAAGTATTCTATCAAATGATACCTTTTGACTCTCCTTGCTACAGTTTTGGAGTTATGAGTTCTTAGTTTTGTGTGTCGCTCAGAGAAAAGAAAAAAAAAAAAAACTCTAAAAAAGCCTTCAGGTCTTAAAGGGTTAAGTAAAGGCCAAAAGTTTGCAAGTTTGGATTGCTAAATCTTGAATGACTGTCAACTGTTGAATAAATGAGTGTCATGTCCAGCTTGTTTACTTTGAACCGGAAGACACTCCCACTTTTGACACAAGGCCTCACAGGGCGTAGGAAACTTGAAGATAGAAGCCAAGAGGCAAAAACGGCCTGATTACGGCCATTCTTTGAAATGTGATACAAAAGCGTCAGTCGTTGTCTTGTTAAAGCAATGGATTACTGATGATATGAGATGTAAATAACGACCGCATTATGGAGGATGATCAGATTATTCTTTTAATTTTATTATTAATTTGTTTACATCGCTCTGCAAATAGAGAACTTAGCCAGTTACAGAGAAACTGGTAGCCAGGCAACAGACAAGTGACCAATCCCCAGGAATGAAATAGCTTTAAATCATTTTAAAGCTTTTTAATGCATCCAACCATTTTGAGCAACTCTTAATGAGTGCTGACTAGTCCCTCTAAACTGCAGGTGCCACCTATCTACAAAAAAATGTAATAACATTTTTCAAAACTACAGCCTTGATCAACACAATAGGTGTCATTTGAAAGTGTAGAGTATGAACTTTAATTAACTCCTAATATTACTGAATTATCTGCTCATGGGGGCCATACTAGATGTAGTACTAGATGTAGTAGTTTTTGTTGTGGGGTATACTCATTTTTGCATCACCCTAATTTGAGTATAACTTACTTAGATTACACATTTTTTATTAAATTATACAGTTTTATTATTAACCTTACTTTCATGTTATAAGTTAAACAGATGTTATATTAAACTTAGTCTTGTCAACATTTTGGAATTTGTTTTTGTGTTCATTGAGATATTGTTTAAAATGTTCCTTTTCAAATGGGGGTGTACTCATTTACAATGAGCACTGTACTGTAATTACCAGAACTGCCTTTAATGAACTGTCCCTCATGGACAAAAAAGGTGGTGGTTGTTTTTTCTGCAACAAACCAACTAATATAATTTTGGTCGACTAAGCCTCTTCTAGTCGACTAATGTTTACAAGACTATTAGTGTGCAGTCCTAATATATAGACTAGAACAATGTTTAATCTGGTCCACAGAGGAACAAAACTGGGTATCTTGAGGTCAAGAGATATAATCCCCCAATCAGAGCTTGACACTTCTGCAATATGAAAATATCTGCTGTGTTTACTTTTTTTCTCAACCTGGCAACCATGTGAATACACTCTGTAGTTTTAAAATTCTACATGTGACGCAAGTAATATTATTGAAAGCAGTAAAAATCACTATTGTAGGTATAGCCCATGAATGTAATTATTAAAGTTAAAATGTTGTGCTTTTGTTTTTGTTATTATAATTTAGTCATTTTATTTTCTGCTTTACAAGGCAGTAATCAGTTGTTTTTAGATTTAGAATGTAATGTTTGTATTGTAACACTTTTTTCCTAATAATGTACAGCACAGCCAACATGGATACATTCACTATTTGTTTTCATATGCTTTATATTACACATTGTCTGGAGAACAGCATTGGGCAGGGTTGCAATAACAAGACTTCAGTAAAACAGCTCTAAAGATTAGCTAGCTTAAACGTAGCACAACAGTTATTAAATATGAATGAAGAATAGACACCAACCTCCTTGTTCCTCGTGTTTTATTCTCCAGGGTTCTGGTTCACTCATGTCCTCCTCACTCTCCTCTTTAACAAACACCATCTTCACAGCAGCAGATCTCAGTTCAGTTGATACTCCTCCAGATATTCCTGCTCGCTTCAAACTTTAGTCACGTCTATGAGGATGGGAATATTACCGGTATTTATTGACCTGATTCAAAAATGTATCTTTCTACTAAAAGTACATTTCTAACAGTTTATATAAAGTCAATACAACACAACACCAGAGATCATGCTGAAAACTAATCTTCTTCCTCTGAGGTTTAATGGTGGTTGGCAAACAAGCGTGTTTTACCGCCACCCACTGGACTGGAGTGTGAAGTTTTGAAGGTATTACTTTCTAGCAAATGAGTAAAAGGGAACAATACAACCAAACTCCCCCAGTGATAACGAATCTACCCTTTTGTAAAGAGTTTCAGTTGTTATAACATGCCACTAATTCCAATACAACTTCAGCAAATGTCTTAAGTATCTTATTTTAACAGTGCTTAAGTATTTTACTCATACTGAATGTAGGCTCAAAGTGTACAAAAGTGCTGTACAATTTCAAAGGGAGTAGATAAAACACAAAATACAAGGATAGAATTAATACAAAATAAAACACAATAAGATAGGGGAAAAGAGATAATACCATTTAAACAAGAGAAAGATAATATAGTAATAATAAACTTTTAATCTAAACCTAATGGTTTTTACAAAGTAGCAAAGGCCTCATCAAACAACATCTTAAGACAAGTTTTAAACATGTTTACAGAGGTAGACGATAAGAGGTAAACCCTTCCACCACTTTGGAGCAGCAACTGAGAAACCGCAATCTTTTTTAACCGTGACCGAGGAATTTCAAGGAGCAGCTGATTTTGGGATCTCTGTGAACAACTAAAATTTATAAGCTCAGAAATATGTTTTGGTTCCAGTCCATGCAGAGCTTTAGAAGTATGTAGCAAAGAGGCAGAATAGGGGATATATATGATCCCTCTTCCCAGATAGCACACGTACGTCGCAGAGATGTCTGTGAAAGATCGTAGCATCTGGTAAACATTGCATTTGATCGACCATTTTTAGTGGTTAATGAGCCATCTTCCTTACCTCTATGACATCTATATGATGAATCTTCAATATTTGAAATCCATCTTCTTGTGTTTGTCAGCACTTTGCTGCAGCATTTTGAACTCCCGGAAGACGTGACAGCGATGACTTACACCCAGGTACAAAGCATTGTAGTATTGATAGTGAAAGATAAGACAGATTTGAGTATAGCAATATTTCACAATTAAAAGAAACTATTCTTCACAATTGAATTAATTTGTCTGTCAAACTTTAACTCAAAGATGCATTCAGATTGGATGACAGAGGACCTAGATTTGTTGCTATATTATTTGCACAGCTACTAGGGCTAAATATAATGAATTCAAAGAGTGATTTAACATCTCCAGACTTTAGGCAGATACATCTGAGTGTCATCAGCATAAAAGTGGTATGAAATGCTATATTTCTCTAGCCTGGGTGCCAGCCCGAACCCCGCCCACAACATTTTTTGGACGGGAAGTTCGGTCTGGACTCGATCCATTGTGGAGTAATTATGCTCGGCTCCCAGAAGGCCGAGCCAATCAAATTGCCAGGGCGGGCTTTAATCGATGATGGACAGGCTATCTGCGGTTACGTAACCACCCACGTCATCAAAGAGCGATTGGGTTGAATTGGTTTTCACCAACGATGACTGCAGCTGGAGAAGTAAGATGTTTAGATTCCGCTATCACGTCTGTAATAAAAGAAGTCGACAGCGCATTAATTTTAAAAGACGAACAAAGAACCGCAATCAAGGCATTTGTCGATGGGAAAGATGTGTTTGCCGTCCTTCCAACAGGATTCTGCAAAAGTTTAAGTACAAGTTCAACATACGTCACTTACTGCGTTGCTCTGATTAGTTGTTGGTCTACTCTATCCAATTGAGTGCAGTTTTTTTTTTTACTGGTTCGGTTAAGACACGCCCCATAATTCAAGTGCAATGGAGCAGTATCAGACTCACATTCTGCCTAGAATATGAGTATGACGAAGTCAGGCTAATATTTCTCAAAAATAGAACCAAAATATAAATATATATATATATAAATATATATAAATATATATATATATATATATATATATATATATATATTCAATGAAAATAGCACTGGTCCCAAAATGGAACCTTGAGCGACCCCACATGTGATAGAATCTATTGATAAGGAAAGTTCCAATTTGAACAGTAAAGGTTCTATTTTGAAGATAAGAAGCAAACCAGCTCAGAGCAGTTCCTTGGATGCCCACGTACTGTCTTAAACGTTCAAATAAAATGATCAATCATATCAAATGCTAAGATCTAGCAAAACTAAGGCAACACTGCTACCAGAGTCAGCTATCGTAAGAAGAGCTGACTCTGTGCTATGACCTGATACAAAACCAGATTAGAATTGATCAATAACATAATTTTTAGTTAAAAATGAAGATTGTGAGATTTGTGAGAAAAGCAATCCCGTTTATTCTTTTAAATCAAAATAAAACTGAACACCTCAATATTGCAATGCATCAAAGTCAACACAACAGCCTCTTAAATGTCTATAAACGCTCAAGCCTCTGTTAAGTGCTCAAAAGGGCATGAGTAAACCATTATCCTTCAAAAAGATTTCTTCAGTATAATGGATAAATAAAATACTGTTGAGTAATATTAAATAGTCAAAGCCTACTTGCAATGGACGTTGACTGGTTTTTAGCCTCATCACCCACTGCTGCCATGTGCTTATGTCATATGAAACACCTGTGATTCACAAATATATAGTATCTTCAATGCCATGTAGATGGCAATATCTCTTCTTTTGTAGCAGAAATAAACTGCTGCTGAAAAAACTTACCATGGTACCATGCAAAATGTAATGAGATATTGCATTACTCATTACAAATGTACTTTAGTAAAGAGTACATATACTTATTAAAAAATGGTGTCAAGTAGAGAGTAAAAGTTGCTATATATCATTGATACTTAGTCAAAGTAAGTACCTACACAAAAAAGCTACTTAAGCATAGTAACTTATTACATGTACTCAAATACTTTACACCACTGGATAGTATAAATGGAAAAGTTTTTTTTTCTTCAGAAATCCATTAAATTAAAAATGGACAACAGAGCAAACAATGAATATATATTTCATTTTCGTAACAGTATGAACAGGAAGATATGCCATATAAAAGATATGACACCAAATCGTCTCAGGTTGTGTATGCAACCATGGTTCCCTGAGAAGGGGAACGAGACGCTGTGTCTTGGTGTTGACACTATGGGGAACAGCATCAGTGTGACCAGTGTCTGAGACACATGTAACTTCACACCAATATTTATTGGCAGATGACAGTCCATGTCATCACAAATGGAGCACCCATGAGTAAAAAAGGGTACCTCCAACACACAGCATCAACACTTTTGTCTGAAGAAGACAAGCAGGCAAGTCTGAGGTATGGCATCATGATGCAATTTCCTATTCTCTTTCTGAGGCAACAATGGTTGTTGATGTTCTCTTTCGTAGTGGAACTTAAATGCTATGTCTTGGTGTTTAACCAATATGAAACAAAACAGCTCCTGAAGACCAAAAAGCTAATGACGTGTATTGCAGTTTATCCCAGTTTAGCTAGTGTTTATGAGAGTTTGATCTCAGTGGAGCAAAACATTTAGTTTTTGAGACTTTTTCTCTCATTGTTTATGTTTGTGATTCCACTAAATCCAGCTGATTTTCCTTTGCCACACTCGTACAAGCCTCTTGATCTTGATTCAGTAGATGATTCTTTTCATGTAACTCCACTGTGTTCTGCTTCTAGTCTGATCCACTGGCTGAAGTTTCATCAGAACATGCTGCATTCTGGGTTTAGAATAAGACATTAGCCCCTTTTACACATACAGTCCTCATTGGTAAATTTCCAGTATGAGATCATGTGTGAACAGGACCTTTTCAAAAATACCGGTAAATTGGTTCTGGCAATTAGTATTAATTACCTGTTTGATTTTAAACCTAAAATACTATGCGGAGGAAGCAAGATAATTGAATATTTATATGACTGTGTGGTGAACCTATGAACCTAACTCATATTTAAGAAACTATCGCTTTGTGTTGCTGGCCAGATAAAATGACAGAGATAAGTAATTTTGGCTGTATTATTTGTGTTCCCTTACAGAAATTGCTCTTGAAATTTTATGTTTGTTGTCCCTCCAACCATTAGATGAAATTTAAGCCTATGGATGTAGCTTAAATAAGATACAAACCTGACATGACAGCAGACATGTTTTGATGACATGTTTTCCCTGTGTGTTCAGAGAAAGGGGAAGAAAAGAGATTTACAGGGTTATTAAGATGCTGATCAGATTCAACAAAAGTAACACAGACATTGATTTAGTGTCTTAAAGGTGCCCTAGAATTGAAAATTGAATTGTGTGAACTTTGTTTATGCAATGCATTATAGAGTTACGAGCTTGGGGGCGGGGAGCGCAAGCATTTAAAGGGGACACGCACAGAATTGGCGCATTTCTAATTATGCCCCAAAATAGGCAGTTAAAAAATTGAATAATAAAAAAATCTATGGGGTATTTTGAGCTGAAAATTCACAGACACATTCAGGGGACAACTTAGACTTATATATCTTGTGAAAAAGGGTTCTAGGGCACCTTTAAGGAGAGACAGATGATTGATCACATGCTGTATTTGGTCATGCTTTTAAAAGATCTCTTAAAGGGTTAGTTCACCCAAAAATGAAAATAACGTCATGTATTACTCACCCTCATGTCGCTCCACACCCGTAAGCCCTTCGTTTATCTTTGGAACACAAATTAAGATATCTTTGTTGAAATCTGATGGCTCCGTGAGGCCTTCATAGGGAACAATGACATTTCCTCTCTCAAGATCCATAAAGGTACTAAAAACATATTTAAATCAGTTCATGTGAGTACAGTGGTTCAATATTAATATTATAAAGCGACAAGAATATTTTTGGTATGCCAAAAAAAACAAAATAACGACTTATATAGTGATGGCCGATTTCAAAACACTGCTTCATGAAGCTTTGGAGCGTTATGAATCAGTGTGTCGAATCCGCTGTTCGGAGTGCCAAAGTCACGTGATTTCAGCAGTTAGGGCAGTTCGACATGCGATCCGAATCATGATTCAACACGCTGATTGCAGTGATTTTGAAATCGGCCATCACTATATAAGTCGTTATTTTGTTTTTTTGGCACACCAAAAATATTCTCGTTGCTTTATAATATTAATATTGAACCACTGTACTCACATGAACTGATTTAAATATGTTTTTAGTACATTAATGGATCTTGAGAGAGGAAATGTCATTGCTGGCTATGGAGGCCTCACTGAGCCATCGGATTTCAACAAAAATATCTTAATTTGTGTTCTTAAGATGAACGAAGGACTTACAGGTGTGGAACGACATGAGGGTGAGTAATAAATGACAGAATTTTCATTTTTGGGTGAACTAACCCTTTAAACAAACATGACTTAAAAGATCAGAAGTAAATGTAATGTATTAATTTATATTATTTTATCCAGTTTATACTTACAAGGCTCAAATACCAATAAAATCAGCAGACATAAAGGGAAGAAGAAATCAGAGGAAAATACGATGATTCTCAGATCTCCCACTGCACGATCACCATTAACTGAGGATTAAAATTACATTAATAGACTGGAAAAAATTATACCTATAAAAGTATACCTAATTACATTTAAAGATGCACCCTGTTAATTAAAATCAAATAACATAGAAACAAAAATTGTGACTTATGTAAAAATTAAGTACGACCCCATGAAAAGAGCCAAATCAAGAGGCAAACCAGCTGTTGCCATGATACAAATTTTAATATAAAGTTGTGCCAAGTATTTTGTATTTTATGTGTGTGCCGGTCTGTCCAGGGCTGATTTTTAGCCTTGAATATGTCTGTATTATGTTAAAGTTTCACTCTCACCCAGGGACGTGCACAGGGGGGTTGCTCAGGTTGCCCGGGCAACTGCCCATATGCCCTTCTCGACTCACGTTGCCCTTCCGAGGTGGAAAAAAATAAATAAAAAAAAATCGTACAATGGATGCAGAATTTCACGTAGGCCTAGATAAAAAAAAAAAAAATCGCAAAGCCTCATTCACTTCCATATTCGGGCACCTGTCCGAAAGTGAAAGTCAGTAGGGGAAGGGCAAACTCTGTTTACGTGGCTGCAGCGCTGCACGCGACCGGCACCTGAGCTAAGCCTGCATGAGCGGCACTAGAAGGAGATTGTCGCGGTTGTCGGAAAGTTGAGTAAGGTTATAATCGTTATCGAAAACGAACGAAAAAAACGAAAACTAGGTGGGAAAAAACATCGTCGTTAACTGAAATAAAAAACGATAGGCTAACTAACCAAAACTGTAATGTGTGTTTGGCAAAACTAACTAAAATAAAATAAAATTATAGATTAAATGTCCTTAGTTTTCATCTTTGTCAATGTCTTTCATAGAGCAAACGTTCAGCTGCATTTCATTTCCCTGCGTCTCTCATTCCTGCGTCTCTCTCACATACTCGCGCACGCACACCGCGCCTCCATGAGAACGAGTGTTGGAAGCAAGTTCGCGAAAGGTTGGTATCTTGTGAAAACCTTTACACAATCACACATTAAAAAGTGGTATAAAAATATTTTTAATTCTGAATATAATTTTGTCAGTGTGTTAATGTCGACCCGAGAAGCGATTGCTACTTTAGAAAGTTAACTAGACGCAAGTTTGAGGTAAAATGCACTTGGGTTGGCGATGTCAAAACACTATTTAAGCTGTGATTCAAGTAAGGAATAATTGACGACGGGCCGTTGAATTATTAGAAAAATAAGTGCCCTTTTTTTTAGGTCAGAGCAACTGCCCCTCAAAATTCCTGTGCACGTCCCTGCTCTCACCTGTTTTCAGTATCAGTTCTGTCATCAGTGCAACAGAGTTCAGTAAGACAATAACAACTGATCCAAACAGGTATACGGAAACAACACGGTGAATTTCTGAAAAATCAAATAATACAGTTTAATATCATTAATGAGACCACATTAACAACCGATATAGAGATAAACAGTAAATGAGATCACACACAACAAAAATAAAGCTTCAGTTTGAAAATCATCAACTTGAGCTGATAAAAGAAAACTATCAGACTGAATGAGATTGTAATGAAATCTAGCTGATTAATACTGTACCCCATCTAAAAGACCATGTGAAGTTTAACACTGCCCACAGTGCTTGTAGAAATGCAATCATAAAGGCCCATCCAATACGATCTGTACATGAATAAAAATATCAACCTTTAGTTTTTAGTAACTTTTAGCACTAATAGAAGATATACTAGGAAGATGTTTCAGTTTCTAAATTTAATTTCCTTACCCTCTTCAGTTTCCAGTGCTACGGTGTATAAATAGACCATTACAGAATTGGCCAAAAACATGAAAACAACCCACACAGATCTCGCGACCAAAGGCGAACCTAAAAAACATTTAAATATTTATAGAAATAGTTCATATTTTAATTTTAGAAATGACTGAATAAAACAGACAATTTAAAATCAAGGTAAAATAAATAAATAAAAAAACCAAACATGAAACATCTTACAAACAAACAGAATATTTAGTGTGAAATCACTGAAAAACTGGACATATTTTAACTTTACTGTTAAAATGTATGCTGACTAATATGGACAGAGGCTTTTTGTGAGCATTTGTGATATTGATCACATTATGATGTAATGATTTATTCAAATGATTATATCAGGAATAATACATTTCTTCAAACACTTACAGCCCATTTGTGTTCCGCATGTATAGTCAAAACTGTAGTTTGTTATGGTGAGAAACAATGGTAAAACTGCCACAATGAAAAACACTAAAAAACAGAAAAGGAATTATTAATATTATTAATATTAATACAGATACTGAGCTTTACTGACAGACACATTTACAGATTGTCATGTTTAGATGTGAAACATGAGAATCATACTCAGTGTAAAATGTAAGTTAAAGTGATTAACTAATGAGAGACAAAGACATCTATATACAGAAGAAAATACATATAAAAATTAAACACATTTTCAACATTTTTTCCAAAAGCACAACTTGTGTCAGTATATAAACATGACAAAAATTCATGATTAAAGTTAATGCATGATTACAGTTCTTGCATTACACGTAAATAAACACAAATGTTTCTCATGTTGACCTTACCTCCTCTAGTCGTTCCAAAGGTGTAGTACAGGAGGATAAATTGAAATGAAGGCAGAATATTAAAGCTTATACCTGCCACAGCACTGAACATTTCAAATCCCTTTTCACATAATATCCCAACAAATTTAGCACATACTGTTTAAAAAAAAAAAAAACAGTTTTGATTAGATCATTAATCATCAGAGAATAGTTTCAGTATTTTTCAATTGCATACACACATTCAAATCAGTTGCCTTTAACTCTGTGTAAATCTTATTACAAAATACAAATAGCACTCAAATTCAAAGTATACATTTGAAAGGAAAATATGTGTGCAAAACAATATATGCAATAGGTTTTAAAGCGTTAGCTCACCCAAAAATGAAAATTACTCATGTTGTTCCACCTCGTTCATATTTGAAACACAAATTAGGATATTTTTGATGAAATCCGATGGCTCAGTGAGGCCTCCATTGACAGCAAGTTAATTAACACATTCAGATGCCCAGAAAAGACATATTTAAAACAGTTCATGTGACTACAGTGGTTCAACCTTAATGTTATGAAGTGACGAGAATACTTTTTGTGCACCAAAAAAATAAAATGACGATTTTATTCAACAATATCTAGTGATGGGCGATTTCAAAACACTGCTTCATGAAGCTTCGAAGCTTTGCGAATCTTTTGTGTTGAATCAGTGGTTCAGAGCGCATATCAAACTGCCACACCCCCCAGTGGTGAACCATTGAAATTTCGAGCTGTTTCGAAACACTAATGACACAACGAAGCCTCGTTTACTGAAATCACGTGACTTTGGCAGTTTGATACAAGGTTGAACCACTGTAGTCACATGAACTGTTTTAAATATGTCTTTAGTAGCTTTCTGGGCATCTGAAAGAGTTAATTATATTTCTGGCAATGCAGGCCTCACTGAGCCATCGGATTTTAACAAAAATATCTTAATTTGTGTTCAGAAGATGAACAAAGGGCTTCCGGGTGTGAAACGACATGAGGATGAGTAATTAATGACATTATTTTCACTAACCCTTTTTAAGCATCAGTGAATGTTTGCATCTTTTGAAGTTTCTCTTTAGTTTGAAACAATAAATCTCAAAATCATACAGTCATTGCTGGAAAGAGTTTAAATATGCAAACGATGCTGAAAACCAAAGAATTTGCAGGACCTGAATGATTTTCCAGGAAAAATTGGGCAGTTTAACTGTTCAGGACAATCAAGAGACTCATGAACAACTATCAAAAAAATGTAACACATACTTACAGGAAAAAATATAGTAGAGGTATAACAGGAGCACAATTACGAACAGGACTGTTACCATGTAACCGTCTAATCCTGTATAATTCAGACCTTTGTCCAAAACATATTTAAAAATGACTGGAAGAAATAAAAAGATAAAAAGTAACAATTACCAAGCCTCAAAACATAAATACACTTCAAATGAATTACAAAAAAACCTTCACTGTCATTGAACAGATCCTGCTCATGCACATTACAAAACATTAGTTCTTTCAAACTAAAATAAAGCTTTTAATGTGCATTTTTATGTGTTTATGATCATGACTGCTGAGTGACATTTGTATTTGTTTACCTGCAAAAAAAACAGCTGAGAAAACAGTATATTGTGTTCTGTGAGTGTAACGCTGAATCCATAATCCAATGCTGCCTGTCAAACAGAAAAGATGAAATGATTGTAGTCACAATATCATATACAACACAACAGAAATCACAAACATATCATTTAATGGAATAAAATAGTTAAGCCTGTCTGTCCATAAATTAATCACACCTGTAAAATCATGAGCATATGGAGCTGCATAAAGCAACATGAGAGGTCTCAGAAGATAATGAACACAACAGAAGACTGTCTCATTCAGAGATCCTGAAACAAAGCCAGATATTAATGTTAATTACTGCAAATATTTAAAATGACTTAAGGTGCACTGATAAACAATCAGAAGTGAAACACTTACCTTCAGAAACACCCCAGAGGACAAAAGCAAGAAACATCAGAATGTTTGGACAGAAGACTAGAAACATCTGAAGATGAATGACTTTGTCTGCAGAGAAATGACAAAATAATTAGTAAAAGCACTGCAGACATTATGTATGCATTAGCACAGAGGTTCTCAAGTCTTTGGAACTAAAGCCCCACCAAGCCTCCCCTATCATATATCCCCAATTATATTTTTACAAAGAAGCGCAGTTCACAGTTAAATGTTGAACAGCGCAAGCCTGACAACATCCTCCACCTTGAGACGATTTCGATACTTGGTTTTCAGGGCAGTCAGTTTTGAAAACCCGGCTGATACACAGATATGTTGAGGTGCATGGGAGATGTAATTTTAGAGAATTAATTTAATTTTTGGCATCATTACTCCAGTCTTCAGTGTCACATGATCCTTCAGAAATCATATTTATCAATATTGTTAAAAATGCTGTGAATGAAAATGTTTTATCCGTCAAAGAATCCTGAAAAAAGTATCATAACACGTTATAAAAAATATTAAGCAGCACAACTGTTTCCAACATTGATGATAAATCAGCATATTAAAATGATTTCTGAAGGATCATGTGACACTGAAGACAGGAGTAATGATGCTGAAGATTCAGCTTTGCACGATGCATCACAGAAAAATAAATGTTATTACTGTGATGAAGTATACCATTAATTATAAAATAATATACCATTAATTATTCCTGATGAAAAAACACATACCGTTATCAGGTGATCTGCAGTAGATCAGACAGCAGAGCAGAAGTGCAGATCCAGATGCAGAAATACAGAGAATCAACACCATTATGTGTGAAACAGAGAAACCTGTGAACGTGAAAGACAAACAGTTACTGAACAAAGACTTACTGTGCAAAATTCATTGTATATTACCCTACAAATGTAACTCCTACTGGTTTTCTGGTTATGAGACACCAGGGATGAAACAATCTGACATACCTAAAGAATATTCAGTTGCTGTTGCTGTTCATGATGTGTCAATAAGCAGTAACACACACTGTAAAAACAATTGTGTTCACTCAACTTAACTTTTTGAGTTGTCTTTTTGCATTGATTAACTTATGTTTACTTAAAGTGCCCCTATTATACTATTTTAAATGGTCTTCATTTTGTTTTGGAGTTTTCCTATAACAGGTTTACATTCATCAAAGGTCAAAAAACACTTTAATTTTCTCATAATATATATATTGCACATCACCACATTTTTCAATGATTCTCAAACGATTAGTCCTCCTTTCCATGAGCCTGCTCTGATCGGCCAATTGGTCTACCGCTTACACCGCATGCGGAAACAAACACCCTTTACCATAAGTGATTCACCTCCGGAGGCTTCCAGAGCTCAGCGATTGTACACACTGTAAAGACAGTAATGATGACATAGATTTTACCATATCAATCCGACCGCAAGTCTGATGATGAAACACTGGAAGAACTAGTTATTTAACCCGAGCCTCCATCACAAGGACAACTAGAGCAGAAAGTTTCTCAGTGATACACTTCTCAGTCTGATGTATATTATTAGACATTACAACTGTAATTCCTCTACATCAGCGTTAAAAAGTGTATGTCCATCAACAAACCGATGTGTATATTTCTAGTCTATTGCAGTGCACATGTGGGAACGGTATCATTTAACTGTATCAATATTAGTGCTAACGTTAACCAAGCACTAATTAATTACAAATGAAAAAAAAATTTTTGGTTAAAAACTAAGAAAATAAGCCAAGTTAGGTTAATGAACATAAACTTTGGTATTGAAAACTTAAAAAAGTAAGTTAACCTTACTTTCATAAAGATATTCCAACTAAATTTTACTAGTCAGTAGAAATTGGTAACTCAAAAAAGTTAAGTTGCGTGAACATTAACTTTGGTATTAAAAGCTTAAAAAGTAAGTTCACCTTACTTTAAGTTAATAAGTTGTGTATTGTTGTGTTGTGTTCGATTCTCACTACCGGCAGGAAATGACTGTGATGCTCCCAATTGCTCCCTGGGTGCCGCAGTGAATTGCTGCCCACTGCTCCGGGTGTGTGTGTCCACAGCTTGCAACGTGTGTGTGTTCACTACTCACTGATCATAATGGATGGGTTCAAAATAATAACTAAATTTGTCAAGCAAAAAATGCTTAATATTCTACATTTTAATATTCTAAAAAAGTTAAACTAAACATTTTTTACAGTGATTTTCATTCTGAATCACTTTCAAACTTCTAAGGAATAATGAAAATATTCTGGCTCATATAATATTGTTAATCATTTCTCTCTTTTTTAATTCTGTTTCTTCTGTTTATGCACAAAGCATTAGGAACACCAGAATTTAAATGACTGCTGCCAATTTTACACATTATTTTGGCTATATGTAGAATTCAGAAACCCTTGTTATTAGCGAAACTGGTGACCTTTTAGTGAACTGCAGCCAGAAATGTGTTGCTCATGCTTGCGCTCGTGCACACACTCCATAGTGACGTGAGGGAGCCTCTACCATGACTTAATGTGATTCACCAATATCGTTTCGAAAGATGAGCTTCATTAAATTACACTGTTATGATGGTTTCCTTTGGATTTTCCCAGCAAAACCCCCCTTTACAAAAAAAAAATCAGTCTACAGGCTTTTATAGACAAGCAAGGAAGTTGAAGAAGGTCTTGTGTTTTAAATTTTGTTACAAGCTGTTCACACATTGGCAATAACAAAAAGTGATTATTACATGAAGATTCTTACACATAGCCATGAACTAACTGTTATATACTTGCACTAACATATTGTATATGACAATTTAGTTCAAACTTTGACCTGTGGAGGGCAGTAATAAACTTAGCAGTGTCTATACTGCCGGAATTCAAATAGAAAAGAGAGCTAGTTCAAGATAAGCATTTATGGCTAAAACTTATAAAAGTTTTAATTATTTTTTTTAGAAAATGAGCGATGGTTTCTCTAGATAAGACCCTTATTTATCATCTGGGATCACTGTAAACTGTAATTTTGACCTTCAACCATTTGGGTGCCATTGAAGTCCACTATATGGAGAAAAATCCTGGAATGTTTTCATCAAAAACCTTAATTTCTTTTCGACTGAAGAGAGAAGGACATGAACATCTTGAAATGACATGGGGGTGAGTAAATTATCAGGAAATTTTAATTTGAAAGTGAACTAATCCTTTAAGTCACAATGAGCAATACATTTGTTACAATATTGATCATTTTTATTGTTGTTAGTTAATACAAATACAATTGTTGATAGTTCATGTTAGCTCAGGTCCATTAAATAAAATGAACAGATACAACTTTAGCTTTTCACAATGTATTAGTAAATATTAAAATGAATATTAACTAATGTTATATGGCTGTTCTATAATATGGAAGAATTATGAAAAATATATAACTGAAAGGAAATAAATGATTAAAATACAGACTATTTTTAAATGTGCTACTCGCACGCTCACATGTGGGCAAACAGGTGCCTATGTACTGTGTTATCAGCTCATCAGTGAATGACCTCTCAGAAGATGTCACTTCTACTACAGTAAATAATATGTTTAGTTAGTAATGATAAATTATTGGCTAGATGTTAGTCTATCACAAACCTGAAAAACAATACAGGATTCACCTTAAAAAAAACTCACTTTACTACTGAAAACGCTAAGTGACTAAGTAAAGATCTGAATAAAAATAAACTTCTGTATTAGCTACTTTTGGTCAAATGGTTGTGCTTTTATATTTTATTTCTCACTCACCCAGTCTCTCCAGTACTACAGTTGCATTGGCTGAAAGTCCTCCAGCAAACACTTGACACATGTAAACTCCTTTATCCTCAGTTCTGACACTCTTCAGTCTGAGAGAGAAGTTTCCTTTGGGGATTTCATCAGTGAAGAACTCAACTCTGTCTCTGTATCTCTCATCTGATGAATCTATCTTGTTGTTTTGATAGAGCAGAACCTTCATCTTCATCCATTTTCTTCCATGAAACCTCTTCAATGTGTTCAGGTGTGATGTGAGAGTCTACAGAGCAGTTCAGAGTGACGTCCTCACCCACAGACACAGGTATGGACCTACCTGGTCCTGACACCACCAATCGCGCTGAAAGAAAGTGAAATAGAAAAGGCATTTAACATTGTTTGTATCAAATATTGCTCAATATTGAGTGTTCATTTTGTGGGCTTAAACATTGCAGCTAGATGAAATATAGTGACCCAGCTAACATAATGTTTTGCTAATGTGATGAAAATGTTAGCCTATCTTCCCTGGACTTCCCGTTTTTCCATTTTTTTTTTTTTTAACTTTTTTTCTTTCTTACTATGTAAACATTTTGTAAATATTATGGGAACATAACTTCTGAATGTTCTGAACATTTTGAAACAAGATAAACAAATGTCCGACTAAAAGGTTTTAAAAAAAAAATAATAATCCATGAGCAATGTATACATAACGTTTTTGTACTACCGTTTGGCAAACGTTATGTTAGTGGACGAACATTAGGCTAATATATTAATAATAGGCTATATTAATTATTCATACTTTGAAATAACTTTTCCAGAACTTTCCCTGTTTGCTGAGGAGAAATAAGACTGTAGTTCTGTCTCGTATAAATGAACAATAACACGTAGCCTACCGTCAGCCATCATCAGCAGAAATGACTTCAATACACAAATTTTGAAATATGTTAAATTAGATAAAACGGCCATGTCTATAGCTATAAAATCGCCGGTAATATCGCTTCACGAATATATAGCTGTCGTTCTTGTTAATAAAATGTTAATTTTACTTTCACTTTCGTAGCCTACTGTGTTACAGTCAAGCGGGTCAAAGTTTTTTTTTTTTTTTTTTGCGCGCGTCTAATCGTTCCGGCGTTGTGCCGAAAACTGATCGTCTGCCGAAAACTGACTGCCGTCAGTTAACAGTTGAGTTAAACGCGCATAGCTTAAAGGGTATCGCCCCTGTTTCTACACGTCTACAGATGATTTTATCATGATCAAACGGCTATAACCTGCAAATACATATAACTATGTCCGTGCTAATAGCAAAGAAACTTTTTCTGTAACGGATTAATCCAAATTATTAATTTAATTAATTTGCCGTTTATTGCTTAATCGAACATGATTTTTACGTGATTATAACAGAAAGCTATTTTACTTGCTTTGTGCCAAACAATCCAGTCCTTTTTTACCAGGCCAATACAACCCATAAAATGCAGTTTTACACTTGCCGAAAAGTGATTGCAGCCTCTATTTATTGAGTGAACTGTTCTTTCTGCCTCAAAATGACTTGATTTCATTCATGGCTGTTATACTTGACAGATTATAGCTCATTCAGTCATACTACCTGTTGAAATACCTTTAAATGGTAAATACATCCCATAAAATGCAGTTTTACACTTGCCGAAAAGTGATTGCAGCCTCTATTTATTGAGTAAACTGTTTTTTCTGCCTCAAAATGACTTGATTTCATTCATGGCTGTTATATTTGACAGATTACAGCTCATTCAGTCATTTTTACCTGTTGAAATACCTTTAAATGGTCAATACAATCCATAAAATTCAGTTTTACACTTGCCAAAAAGTGATTGCAGCCTCTATTTATTGAGTAAACTGTTTTTTCTGCCTCAAAATGACTTGATTTCATTCATGGCTGTTATACTTGACAGATTACAGCTCATTCAGTCATTTTTACCTGTTGAAATACCTTTAAATGGTCAATACAATCCATAAAATTCAGTTTTACACTTGCCGAAAAGTGATTGCAGCCTCTATTTATTGAGTAAACTGTTTTTTCTGCATCAAAATGACTTGATAAAAATAACAAAATGTACGTACACAGAATGCAAGAGTTGATGTCTCTATCATAACAGAAAAGAAGTAAAACAATGCTTTGCAAAAAATAAAGCTAAGATGAAAAAGAACAAGGAAGAACAAATAAATAAAAATAGCAGTACACAATCATACAGTTCACAAGAGTAAACACAAGCAAGAGTTTGTTGTTAGTTGCCAGCAGCACAACAGCTCACAACCAATTCGTACATATTTTACGAGGTGGCTAATTCGTATGAATTCATACCACCTCACTCTAAACTTTGTCTAAACCCCAGTGACGGTTAGGTTTAGGGGCGGGGTTTGGGATAGGTCATTCGTATGAATTAATCAGAATTTGTCAACTCGTAAAATACGTATGATTTAGCAAAAAGCATATGAATTCATATGAATTAGCCACCTCGTAAAATACGTAAGAATTGCCATGAGATCACGTTGGACTCAATGACACTCAAAACTGTCCTTTTACTATAGCTAACATTACAACAACATATCTTGATTCTCTTAAAAGTAGCAAAACCAATGTTACTCGTGTATGAGCAGAAACAACACAGCCTCAGCATCCGTTTTCAGGCCTTACTGGTTCAGTCTCTCCAGCTCTGGAAAGTCTTTCTAATTTGTCTTCTTTTCCCGATGATATTCCTCTGACCTTTTCTCTTTTGTAATGTCTCTCAGCCATCTCTCTTTCTACAGTTTTCCCCCTCTTTCTCTCTCTCTCTCCTCCCCCATCATGAATATACACGCCCCCTACTGCTGCTGATTGGCTACAAGAGTTGTGGTATTTGGTCCAATTCACATACAAAAATGTCTCAGAAATTGTTACTACTCCTTTAAATTGCATTACTGCAGAGTGAGAAAGTGTTTCCACACTGAGAGCAGGTACAAGGCCTTTTTTTTTTTAAGCGTGAATTAACATGTGCTTCTTAAGGCTTACTTTCTGAGTAAATTGCTTTCCACACTGAGAACAGGTGAAAGGCTTTATTCCAATATGATTCAACAAGTGCTTCTTCAGGCTTCTTTTACGTGTGAAAGTGTTTCCACACTGAGGGCAGGTGAAAGGCTTTTCTGAAGAGTGAATTATCAAATGACCCTTAAGGTGTCCTTTCTGTGTAAAACTCTTTCCACAATGACTGCAGCTGAAAGGCTTTATTCCAGCATGAATCAACATGTGATTCTTAAGGCTTTCTTTACGTTTGAAAGTTTTTCCACACTGAGAGCAGGCGAAAGGCTTTTCTGAAGTGTGAGTTAACAAATGATCCTTAAGGTGTCCTTTTTTTGTAAAACTCTTTCCACAGTGAGAGCAGGTGAAAGGCTTTATTCCGGTATGAATTAACATGTGAGTCCTAAGGCTTTGTTTACATGTGAAAGAGTTTCCACACTGAGAACAGATGAAAGGCTTTATTTCAGCATGAATGAACATGTGATTCTTAAGGCTTCGTTTACGTGTGAAAGTGTCTCCACATTGAGAGCAGGTGAAAGGCCTTTCTGAAGAGTGAGTTATCAAATGATTATTAAGATTTGATTTCTGTGTAAAACTCTTTCCACACTGAGAGCAGGTGAAAGGCTTTATTCCAGCATGAATTAACAAGTGACTGTTAAGGTTGTCTTTACATGTGAAAGTGTTTTCACACTGAGGACAGGTGAAAGGCTTTTCTGAAGTGTGAGATACCAAATGATATTTAAGGTGTGCTTTCTTTTTAAAACTCTTTCCACACTTGGAGCAGGTGAAAGGCTTTTTTCCAGCATGAATTAGCATGTGAGTATTAAGGCTTCCTTTACATTTGAAAGTCTTTTCACACTGGGAGCAGGTGAAAGGCTTTTCTGAAGTGTGAGTTATCAAATGATCCTTAAGGATTCCTTTACATGTAAAACTCTTTCCACACTGAGAGCAGGTGAAAGGTCTTGTGACTTCTGTTATTTGAATGCTGCTTTGTGAGCAACTGTTTTCAGTTTTGGAGCAACTCAGTTTTTCTTCAGCGGTGTCATCATGAGCTTTCTGAAGCTGATATTTCTCCTCCACTTCATTCAGATCTTCTCTTTCCTCTTTCACATTCACCAGGCCTAAAATGAAAACAAAAAATATGAAAATCAATTGAGACAATTGGAAAATAAAAGGAAATTAGGGTATGTTTACACAACAATGTACTAAAAATAGAGATTTTTTCCTTTGTGTTCTTGAAAAGTTTCAAGTACAGATGACAACACTGTCAAAATGATCCTGTTCACACAGATCCGCAAAAAAAACAGCTAAAAATGCTGTAATATCCATGTCAAGCCAGTAGTTGGTCATGTCACCCTGTAAAGAAACACTACGCACCTCAACACTTAAAGGGATAGTTCACCCAAAAATTAAATTTTTCCTATGATTTACTCACCCTCAAGCCATCCGAGGTGTATATCTTCCTTCAGGCAAACCATACTGTATCTCTTTCGGAGATGGCTATATGCATCGGTTTGCATTGCCCCAACACCTAGATCAATATCTAACAAGGCATGTGACGGTATCAAATTTTCATGTTGCGATTAATTGCTGAAGCTTTTATCATGGTATATGGTATTATCACAATATTGAAATAAGTTGCAAAAAAAGTGTTGTCATAGTATAACAGCTCAGAATGTTTAAATACAATAATACAATACACAAATATATAAAGTAAAATTTTCAAACAGATTAAAGTGCAAAAGAATTAGGCTATAAAGAACAACAGGTAACACTTTACAATAAGGTCTCGTTATTTAATGCATTAACTAAGATTGAGCAATAGCTACAATTGTTACAGAAAGTTTTTTTTTTTTTTTTTTTTTAATGTTAGTTAAGAAAAACAACTGATCATTGTTAGTTTTATCTCAGGTCCATTAAATAAGTTCTTTTGATTTTAGTAAAGTTATTAAACAGTAACTAAGAAGTTAACATTAACTAAGAATAATTAATGCTTTATACGTATTTTTCATTGTCAGTTTGGTAATAATGAATTAACATATTTAACTAAAGAAACCATATGTCTCAAAGTTTTACTGAACAATAACAAATAATCAGAACATTTCTAATCATTAGGGCATGTTGTAGTCCAGATTAAAATATAAAAATGTTTAAGCTTGAAAATAAATAGCCTATTAAGTCTTTAAGTAGGCTATTAAGTATTTGGTGCTGTGATGAACAACATTGAGATTACAAAAAAATGAATGGATATTGAAGCATTTTAAAAACTTCACTAGTGCAGTTGCTTTGTTTATGAGGTTTCCGGGGTAACCGCTGCATTTCTGCTGTTCGATCAGTGAACTCTGCTGTCAGAGAGTGAACGTGCACTTTCATTCAGCACGTCTCCTTTCTGCCATGTGCTTCTCATGCACACTGGGCTTGTTTACATCGGAGCGTGTGTCCCTTTGATGCAGAATACAGTGGTGTTGTGCAATTTATACGTTTGATGGGGAAAGTATTCTTAAATGCATTATAAATATTGTAATAATTGGTAATAAATTGTTATTTATGGTATTTTGATGTGCCCATGATAACAATACCGTGCATTTTAATTATCGTGATATATCACATTACCGAATATCGGCACAAGTCTATATCCAACTCATATTTAATTTTATCATTTATCATCCATAATCCAAGTAATCCATATTGGTTAATAAATGCCTTTTGAAGGGAAGCAATGAGTTTTTGTAAGAAATATATCTATTTAAAACTTTACAAGTTCAAATATCTAGCTTAATGTGGAGGACCGTATGCAAACTACGAAAGTCAACCTTCCTTTGTTACAAATCCTCTCACTCAGATATTTGTGTGCTCAAACTCTCTGTGTTCTTGCACTAGAAATTAATTATCTTCTCTTCTGGATTAAATATTAGCAAAAGTTATTAACCAATCAGACTTCCGACTGACCGATGAAAATGCTACATGGAATCTTATTGGCTGAGAAAGAACTGCAACTGGAATTCTTTTGACAATCAAAGACGGATATTTAATTTCTATTTAATAATATTAATCAAATGTATCTAAGAAATGGTTCAGAAAGGGCCGCTTGGATGATTGATAAATAAGCTAGTCTAACTGCATCACAATGTTCAAACATTACAGGTCAAACCCCTCTGAATGATTTATCTGCTTCATGAAGCTTCGGAGCATAATGAATCAGCGTGTCGAATCAGCGGTTCTGAGGCCCACGTGATTTCAGCAGTTTGGCGGTTTGACGCGATCGGATTTCAACAAAAAATATCAAAATTTGTGTTCCAGAGATGACCGAAGGTCTTATGGGTGTAGAACGACATGAGGGTGAGTAATAAATGACAGAATTTTCATTTTTGGGTGAACTAACCCTTTAAATAAGAATATTTAATATCATTTTCATCGGTCGTGGAAGTCTATTCTGATTGGTTAAAAACAACGTTGAAAAGATAATTCGACAACGTTGAAAAGATAATTCAGAAAAGATAATTAATTTCAGGTGCAAGAACACGGAGAGATTCACGAGTGCGCAGGACACAGTTTAAGCGCACACAATATCTGAGAGAGAGGAGAAGCAGTTCATAAGAGAGCACTGCATACAGTGGAGAGCGCGCGTCCAGTTCTGTGCCCTCGCGCTACAATCATGGGCTCTCGATATTTGTCATTAAAATTAACTCCGTAGAAAACCGCAGGAAGGCTTCTGTAAACAGGTAAACTTTTGCCCACACAAATGGATTACGAAAAGATAAAAACAAAGTCTGTATGATGAGTCGCACACCCTCCGAGTTCAACAAAGTTATTCCAAAAAGCAACGAGTGAAAATAAAAACTGTCTGTTCAGTTGCATTTTTAAGACATTTGAAACGTGGATTTCAGATATTTTACTGAATTTAAGGCTTAGCTTAACGAACCGCAACAGTCATTAAATATGAATGAAGAATAGACACCAACCTCCTTGTTCCTCGTGTTTTATTCTCCAGGGTTCTGGTTCACTCATGTCCTCCTCACTCTCCTCTTTAACAAACACCATCTTCACAGCAGCAGATCTCAGTTCTGATACTCCTCCAGGATGGGAATATTACAGATATTTATTGACCTTATTCAAAATGTATCTAGTTTGCATTAAGCAAGATACAACACAACTCCAGAAACTAATTTTCCTCCTCTGAGGTTTAATGGTGGTTGGCAAACACACGCACGTGTCTTACCGCCACCCACTGGACTGGAGTGTGAAGAGAGGGGAAATAATATGGGGGAAAAGTTTTGTTCCTTAAAAAAAAAAAAAGCAAAGAAATGGAAGGACTTTGTGAAATTTGTTAAAATTATACAGCCTATGAGTATTGGAGTTATATCATTAGCCTACAGGCTTGAGTGAGGAGAAGAAAAGAGAAACGAGAGATTCCAAATTTATTCCAGTCAAATATTTCAGTGAAAATCACAAAATGTTCTCCAATGTTTAATTATGTTTAACTTTTCATAATCATGAACTACATTTTGCAGAATGACTGACGTTACAGCATTTAAATATGAAGTCAGCAAAATAGGGACACTTTTCTTGTCTTTTATCTCCAACAGTCTCCAATGTTCTAGCAAACAAGAGGACAGTATTACAGCATCCACAGGAATCCCAGGATGATGTCAGCGGTTGAACCCTCCAGCACAATACTTTTTTTCTTGATGCAGGCATCCAACATGAAGCGTCATGGTGGGGGTGCAGTGATGGATGTAGCCACAGCCCAGTGGTATTCTCAATATCGATGAACATGGAGAACTTGCATAGCAGGTTGAGTGATATGAATTTGCCGGTAGTTCCAGAGTCTATGATGGCTTTTGCCGAAATAGATTGACAAGAAGTCATCAGAATAACATCAGAACGTACAAGAGAGGAAATTGAAGGTGGGATATGGATAGTACTTACCGCTGGGTGTGGTGGTCTAACTGGACAGGTTGGAAAGGGATGTCCCTCTGCACCATATAAGCAAAAGCAGTTGTGGATTCTGTTGTAGAACTTAGAATAAAGTTCTCTAATCCAATCACAATGTCATAGATCTCCATTTGTTGTCAGATGTTGGGATTAAAGCACTAATGAAATGCGGTGATCAGCACAGTCTCATTCCACCCACTGACGGCAGCTTGAGTGAGGAACTGGAGAGCTTCCTTGACAAAGCTGGTAAAGCTGGTCAAGCACTGAGATTGAACTGGCGTTTGACCTCTTTAAAATGCACAGAGAATGCTGTCAGCGAGTTAGTAACCGGTCTGTTCGCATCCCACATGACACGCCATTGCAGTGCACTTCCTATCAAAAGCGAGATGTTGTATGCGATCTTCGCTCTGTGATCGGCAAACAGCTGTGGCTGCATTTCAAAGAAGAGAGAGCCTCACCTGAGTATGTTGTTTAGGTCATACCATGAGACAATGCAAGTAAAATATAATAGCATTGGCAGATCATTTGCAAAGTAAGAAAAATCCACTTAAATAATTTTATTTTTACCTGTGGGATACCATGGAAAAAAATATTAGTTCAATAACCTACCATTCTGCCAGTTTTCACTTCTGATATTATAATAGTGACAAGAATTAAACTTGCATTGACTCGGAAGTATGCAGACGTCTTTTTGTTGGGTGCTGTTGCCATGGTGAATCGTAATATCGGATATTTAAGCATTACTGGAACTGAAGGCGTGACAATAGAGTGCCCCAGGGATGACGCGTTTTTGTAGGCCAACCCGGAAGTTAGCGGCACACAGGTTCCCTCGATCGAAAGCCTATGCATTTTTCCAATAGACTTTTGGAAAATCGCAGAAAATAAGCTCTGTGTTTAACAAAGGGTTATGACACTTACACGTTTTGTCTATCAAGATAATCTTTACAAGTTAACACAACATTTATAGATTTTGAAGCCTAAATAATGTCGTCAGATATAAAAGGCTAACAGTAGGCTATAAACGGACTACAGCACACCATGGTCGCGTATCAACGTCGTCACCACCAAGCTTCCTCAAACTTTATTTAAAAAACAACTTTATTTAAAAACAAGCTTGCTGATTATGATCTGCGCTGTGTATGAATACTTATCCACTTTTTCATGAGAAATGCTGTCCAAATGTCCCGTTTTTAATGATGACGTCTAAAGTCCCAGCCAAAGGAAGTAGTCCCTTTTAGCAATTTGTTAGCAACCGCCGATTTTAAGACACAGTAAGACCCATTTCCCTTTCCCTATGTATAGATTAAACGTTATCAAAATTATTCCAGTTTGCATAGATCCACGGACACAACTACTTTTTCTGTATTATGCGGACCAGTAAAGTAATTTGGCAAATATCACTTTTTTTTCAAAAAAAAGACCAAGCTTCTGCGCACAAACACGCAAACCTATAGACTAAACACGTAAATGAATGCAAGAATGCATTAGGGGTATTCAGTTTTCAGTGGGAAAGCAGCCCCTAGAGTAATAATTAACAATTTTTACAACAGAAGTGATTCCATTAAAAACCAACTTTAGCTCAATAAGAATTTATATTGTCACTTTGAAGTTGCTTTGAAACAATATGTATTGTGAAAAGCGCTATATAAATGAAGATGACTTGACTTGACTTGAGAGTCAACCTACTCAGGGTCGATTGAACTCAATTCAGCTGTTCTGAAACTGAAAATTCAAGAGTTTCCCATCTCAGAGTAAGTGAACTCAGGGTTTAAGTTTTAAATCAGAGTTGGTTGAACCTCCTTATTGAAACGGGCCCCTGCGTCATTACTAATGCTCAATCATCCCTCAATTAATCAATGAATAATCTTATTAAATCCAACACTGATCCAACACTGATTGCACGACAAAGGCATTTTGGTGGCGTGAAAATGAAAATGGGTTTCAAAGTACAAGTTTTCAGAAACGCTACCACTGTCATCTCTGTAAAATGCAAAAACATCTGTGAATCTGTGAAAACGCTGATGTCATGCACATGCATATTACGTGTTTAGTCTATCAAACTTACTTTTCAATGTGTTTTCTGTGAATGTGTGAGACTTCTGATTTATTAGCCGCTATAGGGAATTAATAAGAGGAATATCAAAGCGCAGTAAACTAAAAATAAGGTGGATAGGCATGTGTGTTTGGCATGGGAGCCCTGTAAAAGAATGCACATGTGCAGATGAGCACGTAGACTTTCTTTACAAAGTGACATCGCCGATTATTTGTCTGGCATGCACAGTACAGCGTTTTTAGTCATTTTTGTGGATCCATGTGAACGGGGATAGTTTTGATAAAGCTGTCATCTGTACAGAGAAAAAAGTTTTCTGTTTTTAGTACATTGTTGTCATGCAAACGTACCCTCAGTGTTACATTTAACAGCATGTAGTGTGCACACTGATCAGTGTTCATTTCATCCACTCATCTGGCTAAACCTATTTGGGACCTGCATGAAAACTGAGGTCAAAACTCTCTGGGCCCCAGTTAGATAGCTCAGGTGAAACCCATTTGGCCCCACATGGCTGTGCTGGCTGGGAGATTTCAATGGTAAAAGTTTACTCAGAAAAGTCAATGCTATAGTACACAAAGAAAGAATATGCACATTTGTATATACACAGTCCATTTATTTGTGTAGCAATTTGTTGCATGTAAACTGAAAAATCACATTTGCATGTCTATCTTTACACATTTCTTATTGTGAAGTCATATATAGTGAACAGAAAATTCTGGAAAAAACAAACAAATTGTACCTCCTCACAGTACATAACACTACAAGTTCCCATTTTCATCAACCCTCTACATTGCAAGTAAATTAGTGACATATTTACACAATATCACTTGGCTGAGAGAAAGTCAAGTCAAGTCAAGTCAAATTTATTTATATAGCGCTTTTACAATTGGTAATTGTTTCAAAGCAGCTTTACATATTAGAAGCACAGAAAAAAAAAAAAAAAGGGAAGTGGTTAAAAATAAGCTGTACAAGCAAGCGTGGTAATATGTAACATATACAAGATGGTGCTACATTAAGCCAATGTCGGCTGACTCCCAGGGGTGGAAAAAAAACCCTAGGAGAAAACCCAGCGTGCTAACACTGGGAAAAAAGTCCTAGGAGGGAAAAAACCCCTTGGAAGATATATATAATATATGTAAATGGATATGGAGATCAAAATCTAAATTTTACATTTTTATTATAGAGATTAAAAATAGATTATATATAAATATATGTAAGCGGATACGGGGATTAAAAATCTAAATTATAGATGCAGCCAGAACTGGATCTGTAGGCCCATTGTCTCCTGGGCTACGTTGTAGTCAGGTCCAGACACAGGTTCTCCATCTGATCTGGACACAGCCTGGATTCAGCACCCGGCAACACTGGGGGAAAAGCAGAGAGACAGATATTAGCGTAGATGCCATTCTTATTCTGATGTACAGGTATATCTAGTGTTATAGGAAATGTTCTCGGTTCCGGCCGACCTAATTATTGCAGCGTAACAATCCTTTAACGGATTTGAAAAATGTTAATGTATTGATAATGTGTTATGTGTATGCAAGAGCAAAGAGATGTGTTTTTAGTGTAGATTTAAACTGACAGAGTGTGTCTGCTTCCCGAACAATGCTAGGAAGATTGTTCCAGAGTTTAGGTGCTAAATAGGAAAAGGATCTGCCGCCTTCAGTTGATTTTGATATTCTGGGTATTATCAACTGGCCTGAATTCTGAGATCGCAATAGACGTGAAGGACTATAATGCATTAAGAGCTCACTTAGGTACTGGGGAGCTAAACCATTTAGAGCTTTATAAGTAAGTAGCAAGATTTTAAAATCTATACGATGTTTAATAGGGAGCCAATGTAATGTTGACAGAACTGGGCTAATATGGTCATACTTTCTGGTTCTAGTAAGAACTCTAGCTGCCGCATTTTGGACCAACTGTAGTCTGTTTAAAAGCCGAGCAGAACAACCACCAAGTAGAGCGTTACAGTAATCTAGTCTTGAGGTCATGAATGCATGAACCAACTGTTTCCGCATTTGTCATTGAGAGCATATGTCGTAATTTAGATATATTTTTTAGATGGAAGAAGGCGGTTTTACAGATACTAGAAACATGACTTTCAAATGAAAGATTGGTATCGAAAAGCACACCCAAGTTCCTAACTGAGGACGAAGGTTTAATGGAGCACCCGTCAAGTGTTCAAGGTTTTTTCGTGAGGAAGTTTTTGGTCCAAAGATTTGGATATCAGTTTTTTCTGAATAATAAGAAATTTCTTGTCATCCAGTTTTTAATGTCAGCTATGCATTCTGTTAGTTTTGTGAATTTGTAGGTTTCGTCAGGGCGCGAGGAAATATAGAGCTGAGTATCGTCAGCGTAGCAGTGAAAACTAACACCATGCTTCCTAATTATCTCTCCTAAGGGCAGCATGTACAGAGTGAAAAGCAACGGTCCTAGTACTGAGCCTTGTGGTACTCCATATTGAACCTGTGATCGATACGACATCTCTTCATTAACTACTACAGACTGATAATGGTCAGATAAGTACGATTTGAACCATGCCAAAGCAATTCCACTAATGCCAATATAGTTTTCAAGTCTTTTTAAAAGAATGTTGTGATCGATAGTGTCAAAAGCAGCACTGAGATCTAATAACACTAATAGAGAAATACAGCCACGATCGGATGATAAGAGTAGATCGTTTGTAACTCTAACGAGAGCAGTCTCAGTACTATGGTATGGTCTAAATCCTGACTGGAAATCCACAGATTCCATTTCTTTCTAAAAAGGAGCACAGTTGTGTTGAAACTGCCTTTTCTAGTATCTTTGACAGAAAAGGTAGATTCGAGATTGGCCTGTAGAGAGCCCATACAGCGCTTGTTAACAGAACTGTCACAGTCCCGATCGGACCAGTTATTTCATTGACATAAAAGTTTATCATTTGAAACATTTAATTATTTTTTCATAATCTTACAAAAAACAAAAAAAAGTATTATTCACGAAAGGCCAGTATTTGGCGATGTCAATTTATCAATTTCAATCATGAAAGGGAAAAATGGCAAAACAAAATAATAACAACGACAGAATCAGACTTGAAGGTAGTTTCCACCTTGCTATTCAGGTCTACCATTAAAAGTGTTATCCTAAAATCATATTATTCAGAATCAACTTAAATGTATGTTTTCCTCAGTGACAAAGTCAAGATTATTAAAGAAAATGTACATCTAAAAAGATGTCAGTTCTTTGTATTTCAGTCATTTATTTCTAGTGCCTTTTAAAAGAGTCAACCCTTAGAAATCTGAACTTTCTGGTGTTTCTTGATGCCAAAGCAATTTTTCTTTACTGCAGTGATCACAGTTATAGGTTCAGTAAGTGATTTCTGAGAACACTGACGATATCTGAAATCAACCTAAACAAACAAGCCCATCCCTCCTTCCATTGCTCCGCCCACAATATGTATAACGAATCAAAGCAAAAGTCGATGTCTCTATCATAACAGAAATTATACAAAATAATGCTTTGCAAAAAATAAAGCGAAGATGAAAACGATGAGATCTGAGTGATGTGTGTAAGGCATCTCTTCAGTGTGAATTCTCATGTCTTTCCACATTGAGAGCAGGTGAAATGTTCTTCCTTGATGTGTAAAAGTGTTTCCACACTGAGGGCAGGTACAAGGCCTTTTTCAAGTATGAATCAACATGTGCTTCTTCAGGCTTCTTTTACATGTGAAAGTGTTTCCACATTGAGAACAAGTAAACGGCTTTTCTGAAGTGTGAATAAACAAATGATACTTAAGGTGTGAGTTCTGTGTAAAACTCTTGCCACATTGAGAGCAGGTGAAAGGCTTTATTCCAGCGTGAATTAAAATGTGATGCTTAAGGTTTGCCTTACGTGTGAAACACTTTCCACACTGAGAGCAGCAGAAAGGCTTTTCAGAGGTGTGAGTTACCAAATGATCCTTAAGGTGTCCTTTCTGTGTAAAGTTCTTTCCACAGTAAAAGCAGATGAAAGGCTTGTTTCCAGCATGAATTAACATGTGTATCTTAAGGCTTCCCTTATGTTTGAAAGTGTTTCCACACTGAGAGCATTTTCTGAAGTGTGAGTTACCAAATGATACTTAAGGTGTGCTTTCTGTGTAAAACTCTTTCCACACTGAGAGCAGATGAAAGCCTTTATTTCAGCATGAATTAGCATGTGATTCTTAAGGTGTCCTTTACATGTAAAACCCTTTCCACACTGAGAGAAGGCGAAAGGCCTTTTTCCAATATGAATTAACATGTGATTCTTAAGGCTTTCTTTACGTGTGAAAGTTTTTCCACACTCAGGGCAGGTGAAAGGCTTTTCTGAAGTGTGACTTACCAAATGATCATTACGGTGTGATTTCTTTGTAAACGTCCTTCCACAGTAAGAGCAGGTGAAAGTATTTTTTTCTGTGTGAATTATCATGTGACTCTTAAGGCTTCTTTTATGTTTGAAAGTCTTTCTACACTTAGAACAGACGAAAGGTCTTTTGACTTCTGCTTTTTGAATGCTGCTTTGTGAGCAACTGTTTTCAGTTTTGGAGCAACTCAATGGTTTTTCTTCAGCGGTGTCATCATGAGCTTTCTGAAGCTGATATTTCTCCTCCACTTCATTCAGATCTTCTCTTTCCTCTTTCACTTTCACCAGACCTAAAATGAAAACATTAAAATGATGAAAATCAATTAGGACAGTTGGAAAATAAAAGGAAATTGGGGTATGTTTACATGACAATGTACTAAAAACAGAAAGTTTTCCCTTTGCATTTTTGAAAAGTTTCAAATGCAGAACATCCTCAAAATGATCCCAGTTCAAACAGATCCACAAAAACAACAGAGATCGCTAAGACATGTGACCAACTGGGTGGCAACGTCATCAGAACGCAAAGAATTATGGGTATGTTTGGCCAGTTTACATGGGCTGGCATAGCAGGCTAGTGTTCTGGCATGAAAATAATTAAAAATTAGTGGGAAAAACAGAATATAATCCTACAAAATGCAGCGGGCTAAAGAAAACATTGTCGGACCATACCGCCTAAAACTAAATTCTAATGCAAAGACGAGATATGACGAGAAAATAAAGGGAATCAAAGGACTGGATCCTTTAGAGCAGAGCGACTGGTCAAGGGATGTCAAACTGTTGCCCAATATTATATATATATATAATTTTACACACACACAACTACATGATATTAAGTGTTAGTGCATACACACACAAAGTTTTCGGTAACTTAAAAGTCGCTGCCGCAGGCCCAGGTCTTTTTTACAGATGGATGGGTCCAGGATCTGGAGATTGTAAAAGTGGGGCAGAAAACTGACGTCCATTCAAAGGTATGCTAATGTTTTAAGCACCACACTCCTCGCTCTCTCTCATCTATCTGCGTGCAGTTAGAATTTAACCTTATGATTTGAAATGATTAATTTCAGTCTTTTTGAATGGAAGTTTCCCAAACCAGAAGTGCCACCTATAACTCAATACGCAGTAGGCTAGTCAGGAATAAGGTGAAAAGACTGAACAAGTTGTGTGGTAATTACAGTACAATGGTCAGGACACACAAACTCTCGACTATCATTTAACGACCTCAAATATGGCTTACCATCTGAAACATGCAAGCAACTTACATTGCTCAATTTAATATTAACCTAGAAAAATGTGTTAAGTGTTTGTGCGGAGTGTGAAAGCTGAATAGTACTGCACTTACATGACAGCTAACATGGAGGCGCCGGTATGATCACTTGCACTTAAAATACTCAATTTTTGGTCATACAGATAAAAGAAATACATCTTTTGAATCTGTGAAGTCTCAACTTTTACACAAATAAATTTACAATAACAACAACATGTTGTGCTTTTGGATCATACTGTGTCAAATCAACCAGAGGTCCCAGGCTCAAATTTTTGATTTCATATTTATATTCATATTTCATATTAATATTTTTTCTGTAGAAAGACAAACATAAATTAAAGCCAAAATATTACATATCACAGATGTATATTTACTGAGTAATCCACAATTTTAGATTCTGGTTCTTAAATGTTCCTTTTGGTATCTTCATTTTAAAGGCCATCGATGGTTCAATACCAGGGACATGGACATGTTAAAGTGGCTCATTAAGTAAATTGTACACATTGTAAGTGGTCAAAAACCAAATGTGTGTCACCTTTTATTCTCGCATGATTTTGCGCATCCATTTTTGTGGGCGAGCAAAGAAAAAATATGCGAGCTCTCGCGCTACAATAATGTGCTCTCAATGTTTGTCATAAAAAAGCCATAGTAAACCGCAGAAAGACTTCTGTAAAACAGTTAAACCTTTGTCCACACAAATAGATTACGATAACATAAAAACAAAGTCTGTACAAGCTCCGAGTTCAACAAAGTTTTACATTCCAAAAAGCAACAAGCGAATATCGCTGGCTGTTCAGTTTATTTTTAAAACATTTGAAACGTGGATTTAAGACATTTTAATCTTAATTAACGCCTTGTTTTACATTAAAGAATTTAAGACTTAATGTAGCACAACAGAATACGAATGAAGAATAGACACCAACCTCCTTGTTCCTCGTGTTTTATTCTCCAGGGTTCTGGTTTACTCATGTCCTCCTCACTCTCCTCTTTAACAAACGCCATCTTCACAGCAGCAGATCTCAGTTCAGTTGATACTCCTCCAGATATTCCTGCTCGCTTCAAACCTTACTACCGTCTATGAGGATGGGAATATTACCGGTATTTATTGACCTGATTCAACATGTGTCTTTCTATATACTAAAAGTACATTTCTAACAGTTTGTAGTCAGTATCACAACACAACACCAGAGATCATTCTGAAACTAATCTTCTTCCTCTGAGGTTTAATGGTGGTTGGCAAACACACGCATGTGTCTTACCGCCACCTACTGGACTGGAGTGTGAAGAGGAGGGGAAATAAAATGGGGCGTGGGGGGACTAAATTTTTTTGCAGAATAACTGACGTTATACAGCATTTAAAATGGATTGAAGTCAGCAAAATTTGGGCACTTTTTGGTAAACAGTATTAAATACAAATTTTCTACACTATTAATGTTTTAAACAAATGCTCAGGGTCTCTCCAACTATAGTTTTTGAAGGACTAAGAATTTTTCTGAAATGTTTTAAAATGGGTCAGAATTTTTACCACAGTTTCACCACAGATGGTCAACACTCTAAAAAATACATCTTCCAGACGTAAACACACACATCAAATAGACGTCTCAGAGATGTACGTGTGCTATCAGGGTAAATATGTTACTAATTGGAACACATCTGTTTTGTATCTAGTTCCTTTGCCGGTGTATTTAAGCCCTTCAGTTCTTTCTGTTCATTGTCTGGTGTTGGTTATGTTTATACTGTTATGTTGATTCTTCTGTTATTTTAAGTTAATTGACTATTTGAAGTATGACTACTGTCATCTTCGTGAATTAACTCGTGACATCAGGAGTGATGGAGGTCCATCAAGTTTTTTGCACTGGGGCTCAGTGCTACATTATGATTGAGGGTAATAAATCTCCACTGTACCATGGTATAGTTATGACAATCTTGGCAAGCAACCAGCAAAATAAGAGAAATAGTTGTAGCCTAAAGCCCCGAATATACTTCATTTTCCGCGCCCGGACGCGTCGCGCGCAGTCGATGACAGAGTTCGACACATGCGCAGTGCAATTTTTTCTATACTATTACCAGACACCCGGACGTTTGCTAAGCAGGATGAGAGAAGAAAAATACACCCCGTCCGCGCGCAGCCCAAATTTTGAGACCGTGCGGACAGGGTGTGCGGCCAGCCACGAGTCCTCCGCATGATGAAAATTGGCTGAAGTATACCCCGGGCTTACAAAACTGCATTAAAGGGGACTTATTATGCCTTTTTTTTTACAAGAAGTAATATGACTCAGGTGTCCCCAGAATGTGTCTGTGAAGTTTTAGCTCAAAATACCCCACAGATAATTTGTTATACCATGTTGTAAATGTCCATTTTTGAGTGGAAGGAGTATCTTTTTGAATGCAAATGAGATGCTGCTCCCCACACCTCGCTTTCCAGAAGAGGGCGGAGCCTTTACAGCTTGTGCATTAGATACTCTGCAAAAACAAACAAAACATCTGTTTGGTTTGATCATCATCAAGCTATCTAGAGGATATCTAGCTATCTAGGTCATGCTCATGTGACACTTCAGTTCATCATCATGAAAGTTTATTTGCTTTTTATTCTAAACATTCTGATATATGGTTTTCTGAGTGCACTCACCTGAAGTACGTGCACAAAGAGCTGTCAGACGGTGCATCCCCTGTAAAGCGTTATTGTGTTTAAACTGTCAAATACACACAATGTTATGCCAAAAACACACAAAGTCCACATAAACACAGTCGGTTATGTCCGTGAACGTAAACAGCAAGTAAAGAAATTGCATGTGTATATTAGATCATTGTATAAAAGTGAAAGCAGCATAATATACAGTAACTACTGCAATACTATTAATATAAATCTAGTCTTAGCCTCAGACGTCATGTCCACGGACCATTAGCTGAAGGTCTGATGCATATGGCACACTTAACTGAAAGCACTTCAGGATTTTCATCATCTGGTTGGTTGAATTCTACAGGATGTCCAAGAGTGTGTTTCACATTCTTTAATGGTCCTCCTTGAAACAAATGCCGTGAACCACGCCAAACCCCCTCGTGGAGGAAGTACATTGTTGTATTTACAGCTGTGACAATAAGTGCTTACCAGGATCAACTAAACACTGGATTTTCAAAAGCATGTGAAGTTTGCGACTCCATTTTTGCAGTAAACTTGCACAGCATTCTTGAATGAATAATTTATTAGATGCATGGCTGTCTATTATTGTAGGGACATCGACATTAGATTTTCATGCCCCTAAACATGATGCAGAACAAAACGAACTGTGATTGGTTGCATAACATATTAGTCAAAAATCCTCTTGGGTGGTCCTTGGCCAATGAAAGCTGCAATAGAGTCCAGACCTTCTGTCGTCAATCTAAAGGCCTGGCTATGCAAGATGAAGGGTACGTTTACACAACAACAATGTACTAAAAATGGAAAAGTTATCCCTGTTCACACAGATCTGTGTAACTGACTAAAAACTATGTTCTATGCATGCCAGACAAGTAGTTGGCGATGTCACTTTGTAAAGAAAGACTACACGTCCCAGACCCTCTCGCTCTTTTGAAAACGAGTAGTGGCCAGCTGGAACTTCGGAAGTCTCACCTTACCAGGGAAATGGGCGGAAATGGGTAGCAGAGTATAATATTTATGAAAATGCGAGTACGATGTAACTACTCCAGCGCTGCTGGTACCAGAAGAAGAGGGTACTGGAACTGTTTGAGAGTTGAGAGCCTGGTAGTCGATGCAGAGGTGCAAGCCTACATCCTTTTTCCCAATGAAGAAGAAACTCGAAGTGGCAGTGGAAGTGAATAGATGGATAAATTCTTGCTTGAGAGCCTCCTCGATGTACTCTACTCTTCTATGGCCTTCTGTTCCGGAATGGACAGTGGTATACTATACCCCTTGATAATCTGGCCCCAGGCAACAGGTCGATTGCAAAGTCCTATGACCGGTAAGGTAGTAATTTGGTCACTAGCTGCTTGCTGAAGACATCCTGGAACACCCGGTAAGGGGAATTTCTTGTTGCGACTGTGGTTGCTGGACTCTCAATAGTCCGATGTTCCAGAATCCATCTACGATGTTCCAGCAGATCAGAGGACCCAGGTGAAAAAAGGACAATTCCGTAATGTACTTAAAGTGCTTTATTTTCGCTCACTAATTTTGTAGTTAATATACTAAAAATTCTTCTGTAGTACTTCTTAAGATAATCTTAAGAACATCTAAGTGTACTCAACTTTGTTATTTTGAGACCATGAAATATGAACTAAAATGTACTTTTAACATACTATCTGTATTTAAATAAAATATTTAATTACCACTTGTAGTATGGTGTCTCAAAATAGCACAGTTGAGTACACTTAGACATTCTTAAGATAAGCATAAGCATAAGCATATAAGCATAAGCGGTTGTGGATTCTGCATTGACGCTCTGCATTAGACAGATGCGCTGAGACAATTTGCATGGGCTCTGGTGCTACAGGGGCGACAAGTGTAGAAGCGGACAGAGGATGCAGCGTGGGATGGTCCAGGATGCAAGCAGTGAGTCATTGTGAGATTCTGATGGAATGATGAATAAATCTCTCAAGTCCAATCACAATTTCATAGATCACCATTTGTAGACAGTTGTTGGGATTAAGCCCCTGATGAAATGAGGTGGCTGCATTTCAAAAAAGAGAGAGCATTGTAACATGAACCTGCTGCATTCCTCCGCCTCACCTGGGTAGGTTGCTGGTCGGGCCATGGGACTGGCAGATGGCAAAGTGGTAACGGGTGGTTAAAGTGCATGACGGATAGCTTAAACTACATTATATTGCCAAAAAAGCCTTTATGGGAATTTGGGAATTTTTGACCATTCTTTTAGAAGCGCATTTGTGAGGTCAGGCACTTATGTTGGACAAGAAGGCCTGGCTCGCAGTCTCCACTCCAATTCATCCCAAAGGTGTTCTATCGGGTTGAGGTCTGGACCAGTCAAGTTCCTCCACACCAAACTCGCTCATCCACGTCTTTATGGACCTTGCTTTGTGCACTGGTGCGCTGTCATGTTGGAAAAGGAAGGGGCCATCCCCAAACTGTTCCCACAAAGTTGGGGGCATGAAATTGTTCAAAATGTCTTGGTATGCTGAAGCATTAAGAGTTCCTTTCACTGCAACTAAGGGGCCAAGCCCACCCCTGAAAAACAACCCCACACCATAATCCCCCTCCACCAAACTTTACACTTGGCACAATGCAGTCAGGCAAGTACCATTCTCCTGGCAACCGTGACTCATAACTCCAGAGAACAAGTCTCTACTGCTCTAGAGTCCAGTGGCGGTGTGCTTTACACCACTGTATCCAACGCTTTGCATTGCACTTGGTGATGTAAGGCTTGAATGTAGCTGCTCAGCAGCCCATTCCATGAAACTCTCTACACTGTTCCTGAGCTAATCTGAAGGCCACATTAAGTTTGGAGTTTCTATTGAAGTATAAAGTCGCTACTGACTCTGCAGAAAGTTGCCGACTTCTGCGGACTGTGCGCCTCAACATGTGCTGACCCCGCTCTGTGATTTTACATGTGTACATTATACACCTTTGGCCATGGAAGTGATTGGAGCACCTGAATTCAGTGATTTGGAGGGGTGTCTCAATATTTTTGGCAATATAGTGTTAGTCAGCAAAGGGATCCGTTGGTGGATTACTGGCATCGCTTCAATCTGCTTTACATTGCATGTTGGTCTAGACCTGTCACGAAACAGAAGGATGCAACACAGGTTAGCTTAAGTAGTGTGTGGTTGAAGAGTGTTTTCAGGTGGTGTTGATTAAAGCAATAAGCTCCAAGAAGCCATAGTTTTCAGTAAATTTATAACAGCTAAGGGGCATTGTTAGGCACAATGGAGCGGAGCTATCACAGCTGACATTCAAACTTATTTTTTTTCCCTAATATGATCATAGGATTGACCTGAAAGAGAATGCTATATAGATGCAGGTAATACAAGCTGCAGTGAACAATATCAATAAGAACAAAAATGTTTACATTGCTAAAGGTGTTGTGCAGTTATATATAAAACCGTTGGGTGAAGCGGTCATAGCCATGTTTTATTGTGAATGAAACACAGCTATTGGCCAATCATAATCACAAGGACAGTAACTAACCATTTTATAATAGAACTCTGATAGAACGCTTGATGCCCCTTTAAAACTGTTTCTGGGCTGAGGCAGTTATCGGCTGCATACCAAATGGCGCACTTCATGTGCACTTTCGGTCTTGTGGACTTTCTTGGCTGCTGCATGCTCATGTCTGTTAAGTCCATGAACCCTGTTCCTGGAGATCTACCTTCCTGCAGAGTTCATCTCCAGCACTGCTCAACACACCTGTCTGTAATTATCAAGTGCTCCTGAAAATCTTAATTAGCTGATTCAAGGGTGTTTTATCAAGGTTGGAGCTAAACTTTGCAGGTAGATAGGGTGTAGGGTGTAGATAGGGACAGTAGGGTATCCCATTCATCATTTTAGGTTTCAGAAGGGAGCTCACGAGCACCCCCTTTGCGGCCACTATGCGAACTTCTGCTGAGCCTGCAGGTCTGCGCGCTACGCAGAGGACTTCATCTGGCAGTCAAAGCGGCATTACGTCATGAAAGTGCGGACTCAGAGGAAGACCCTTGAGGGTTAAGGGTGCCATTTGGGATGCAGCCGTAGTTGTTGTGTTCTGCTCATCTATTCTTCTTTTAATGTTCTTGTTGTTCCTCTTTCCTTCAGTGATTCTGCTTATGTGTTCATCACCAATGCTCAATAATCTCTCAGTCACTGAATTATCACATTAACTGTGTTACATATTATTATTATTTTTAGACAATGACTTGTACAATTTCAGTCGCCTGTAAATGATTTAGAGGCAAAACATAAGTTTAGCACAGATTTAATTTCATTGCCTGTAAGATTTACACACCGTCGCTTGGCACTCACAGTGAGTCACGAAAGTTTATCATTTGAATTATAGAATTATTTTTTCATAATCTATATAAAAAAATTAATAAAAGAAAATAAACTGTGGCATTTGGTCCGAACCACATTCAACAGTTTATCAGAAATTGCTTACTGCTCCTTTAAATGGTCTTACTGCAGAGTGAGAATAGTGCAGATGAGATCCTCTCTTCTCACACAGATGACGTGTGTAAGACATCTCTTCAGTGTGAATTCTCATGTCATTCCACATTGAGAGAAGGTGAAATGCTTCTTTTAGATGTGAATGTTTTTCCACACTAAGAGCAGGTAAAAGGCTTTTCTGAAGTGTGAATTAACAAATGATACTCAAGGTGAGCTTTCTGTGTAAAACTCTTGCCACATTGACAGCAGCTGAAAGGCTTTATTCCAGCATGAATTAACATGTGATTCTTAAGGTTTCCTTTACGTGTGAAAGTATTTCCACACTGAGAGCAGGTGAAAGGCTTTTCTGAATTGTGAGTTAACAAATGATCCTTAAGGTGTCCTTTCTGTGTAAAACTCTTTCCACACTGAGAGCAGGTGAAAGGCTTTATTCCGGTATGAATTAACATGTGCTTCTTAAGGTTTTCTTTACGTGTGAAAGTGTTTCCACACTGAGGGCAGTTGAAAGGCTTTTCTGAAGTGTGAATTACCAAATGATCATTAAATTGTCCTTTACATGTAAATCTCTTTCCACACAGAGAACAGATGAAAGGCTTTATTTCAGCATGAGTTAGCATGTGATTCTTGAGGTGTCCTTTACACGTAAAACTCTTTTCACACTGAGAGCATGTAAAAGGCCTATTTCCAATATGAATTAACATGTGATTCTTCAGGCTTCCTTTACGTGTGAAAGTCTTTTCACACTGAGGACAGGTAAAAGGCTTTTCTGAAGTGTGAGTTACCAAATGATCATTAAGGTGTCCTTTCTGTGTAAAACTCTTGCCACACTTGGAGCAGGTAAAAGGATTTTTTCCTGTGTGAATTATCATGTGAGTCTTAAGGCTTCCTTTATGTTTAAAAGTCTTTTCACACTGAGAGCATGTAAAAGGCCTCTTTCCAATATGAATAATCATGTGATTTTTAAGGCTTTTTTTATGTTTAAAAGTATTTCCACACTGAGAGCAGGTGAAAGGCTTTTCTGAAGTGTGAGTTACCAAATGATCATTGAGGTGTCCTTTCTGTGTAAAACTCTTTCCACACTGAGAACAGGTAAAAGGCCTTTTTCCAGAATGATGTAACATGTGAGTCGTAAGGCTTCCTTTTTGTTTAAAAGTCTTTCCACACTGAGAGCAGGTGAAAGGTCTTGTGACTTCTGTTATTTGAATGCTGCTTTGTGAGCAACTGTTTTCAGTTTTGGAGCAACTCAGTGGTTTTTCTTCAGCGGTGTCATCATGATCTTTCTGAAGCTGATATTTCTCCTCCACTTCATTCAGATCTTCTCTTTCCTCTTTCACTTTCACCAGACCTAAAAAGAAAACATTAAAATGATGAAAATGAATTGAGACAATTGGAAAATAAAAGGAAATTAGGGTATGTTTACACCACAATGTACTAAAAATGGAAAGTTTTCCTTTGCAATTTCGAAAAGTTTCAAGTACAGACGACAACATTGTAAAAACAGATCCACAAAAACTGTATTATTCAGTCCAGGCCAGTAGTTTGGCGAGGTCACTTTGAAATCAATACGCACCTATAGACTGAACACTTAAAGGTGTAATATGTAATATTTTTGCAGTAAAATCCAGAAACCATTAGGCCAGTGTTATATATTTTGTTCACTTGAGTACTTACAAATGTTTGCAACTATTTGTAAATTGGTTGATAGCTTCAGCGCGTGCTGCTCAACGATTGCAAAGGGGGCTTTCTTTGATCGCTTTCTTTATATCATTAAATCACCGTTAAATAACAGATTATTTCATCCTATGAAGAGAAACAACGCAAGTTGACGTTTAGTCACGGCCCACGGGTTTGATTTACTGACACACACGCAGACAAAGAACATCTGACTGTAGCCTGAATCAATACATAACAGATCAGGCATTAGAATTAACACAGTTACTTACATGTTGTTGCATTACAGGCACTGCACAATATTTTGTAATCCTCAACGGCATGTTTATTGCTTGCTAGCTCGATCTGGTTTAGCACCACATAGGCCTATGTTACTTAGGCGACCTATTCTATTGCATGTCATGCGTGAATCGGTGGGCGGGGTTAAACAGGCAGTGATGAAGTAGGCGTTGTATGTAGTAGTCATGACCGGAATAGCGGAAGCAGCACCGGCGACTGTAGCATAATAAAAGTTCTGCTGCTCATGAGGCGTGTGTTGCGCAATCGCTCCAGCGGCCTTGTTCAGCTCCTACAACACTCAGTCCTGCTCTGCTTCATACTACAGTAATGCTAATAATCTCATCCATGAACATGATTTCTTCCCAAGTCCTATCCCAATTCTTTTCAACCAGCCGTTGAGGTGAAGACCACATGTCCCAAAATTCCCGGCTTAAACTTGGCGTCATCAAGCTACGCCTTTGTTTTGAATAGACCTCTAGCGGACAGAAAATATTACATAGTGCCCCTATAACACGCATGCGCATGAAATCACCTTTTTCACAAATTAACATTTTTGTAGTTTACACAGTAAAACAATAAAGGCATTGTTTAAAAAACTTGCACTCTGAAACCTGTTTCAAATACAGTTGTCCTGTATTTAAAAGGTCAAAGCACATTTACAAAGCATTTGCATTTTTGGCAGTGAGAAAAAGAGGTCTTCCTGGACTATAATGCATTATGATTGTCCTAAAGCCTTGTTAATGTGCATAAAGACTTCATCCTAGTCTTTAAGATTGTACATTTTAATATTAGAAACAATGCTAATGGTTTAAGTTAGATGCAAAATATATTCTTTTAAGCTTAATTTATTATAATAATATGGAAAAAATACAGATCACGTTCTCCCACGATCCTGAAAATGTAATGTAATTTATTGTATTTATTAGTTTCTGACAAAATGTTCAATTTAATGTTACAAATGTGTCTATTTATGTTTAAATTGTCACAAATGGGTCTATTAAAAAAATATGTAGCCTATTATTTTAAATGAAATTAATCAATGAAGACTTCGTCCAGAGTTTTTGAACGAATCTCTATCATGTACAATTAAATTAACCGTCACTGGTCACCACCTACTGGCATAACAATGTAATACAATCTTTATTTGAAGTTTGAGCGCAACGTACTATCTAAGAGGAGAAGCAGTTCATAAGAAAGCACTGCATAGAGAGCGCGCGTCCAGTTTTGTGGACGAGCAAAGGAAATCCGCGCGCTCTCGACATTAAGTCATTAAATTAACGCCATGGAATACCACAGGAAGACTTCTGTAAAACAGATAAACCTTTGCCCACACAAATAGATTACGATAACATAAAAACAAAGTCTGTAAGCTCCGAGTTCAACGATTCTAAAATGCAACGAGCGAAAATAAAATATAAATCAGATCGTAGCCTGTTCAGTTGCATTTAAGACCTTCGAAATGTCGATTTAAGACATTTTAATGTTAATTTACGCCTTGTTTTTACATTAAATAATTTAAGACTTAATGTAGCACAACAGTTATTAAATATGAATGAAGAATAGACACCAACCTCCTTGTTCCTCGTGTTTTATTCTCCAGGGTTCTGGTTCACTCATGTCCTCCTCACTCTCCTCTTTAACAAACACCATCTTCACAGCAGCAGATCTCA